>NW_027645611.1:0-251000 GCF_949357685.1 Gobio gobio | reverse complement strand
CCACCAGTTTCCATGTTGACACGGACGGTTTTCATTGGAGGCCTGTTACTGCGAAAGCCATGCTGGAACATTGGATGCAGGCTTTAAACTGCCAGCTGTCCATAACCGAGTAGGGGGACAGAACAAGCTGATAGTTAACCTTTCCAAAACAGTAACACTCAGCCCAGTACAAAATGCGGTGCTCTCTCGTGGTCTCTCTTTCATTCCCACTCCGCTAGATTTTAAAACGCAAAGAATAGAGCTACTTAAAGACCTTCAAGACTATCACCGTAGACTTAAATTAGAGGCTTTCTTTGAAGGGAAGAAAAACAGTAAGGAAAAGGTCCCTTTTACCCACAACTCAGACTGGTCTCCAGCACTGTCCAGTCTCCCCAAGGAAATTATAAATATTATTAAAGCGGATAATTATGCATACAAACACTTAAATTGGGGACATAAAGATATTTTAAATTTAACGTCTACGGAAAGAAAGGCTTTGAAAGAATTAAAAAATAATAATAACATTATAATAAAACCCGCGGATAAAGGGAATGCGACTGTGATTTTAGATAGAGAGCAATATGTTCTAGAGGGACAGAGACAGTTAGGAGTGGAAGAACACTATCGTCCATTGGAAAAACCTATTTATACAGATACAATACAGGAAGTGAGAGAGATTTTAGAGGAAATGTGTATAAAGAAAATAATTAGCGGTTCACAAAAGGAGTATCTGATGGGTGAGACATCCCCTAGGCCGAGGAGATTTTACCTCCTGCCGAAGATCCACAAAGAGCCAGAGAAGTGGAGCGTCCCCCATGAGGTCCCTCCAGGCAGGCCCATCGTCTCGGACTGCAACAGCGAGACGTATCGCACGGCGGAATATATTGAACATTTCCTGAATCCTCTCTCCACCAGGCACCCCAGTTATCTGAAAGATACTTATGATTTTATTAATAAAATAGGGCCACTAAAAATTCCTCCAAACTCATTATTATTTACTATAGATATTGACAGTTTATATACCAACATAGAGACGGAAGTGGGATTAGAAGCAGTAAAAAAGATGATGATTAAATATCCAGATTATAACAGACCAGATAAATATATACTCCAACTATTAAATATAAACCTCACTAAAAATGATTTCGAGTTTAACAATAAATATTATTTACAAACCAAAGGAACTGCCATGGGCAAAAGGTTCGCCCCTTCCTATGCCAATATTTTTATGGCAGATTGGGAGGAATCTGCTTTAAACACGGCCCCTATCAAACCATATCTATATTATAGATTTTTAGATGACATCTGGGGCGTCTGGACCCATTCTATGGACGATTTTGTTGCTTTCACTAATCACTTAAATAGTCACCAATCATCAATAACAATTAAATATACGGTACATCCAGAAAAAGTAAATTTCCTAGATGTTGTGTCTTACAAAGGTCTCAATTTTCCTGCCACCGGTCAGCTGGACTTCAAGGTCTATTTTAAGGAGACCGATACGCATTCACTACTGCACAAAGACAGTTACCACCCTAGCCACACTTTTGGAGGTATAGTAAAATCACAGTTGTTAAGGTTTAAGAGAATTTGCACACAAAACACATCTTTCCTTGAAGCATGCAAGACCTTGTTCACAGCACTGAGAAAACGAGGATATACCCGTACTTTTCTCAAAAATGTATTCAGAACTTTTGATCGGCCGGCAGAGAAACCTTTAGAGGACGTGAGACAGAGAGACAAAATCATACCTCTGGTGACACATTATTCTAGTTTTAGTACACAGTTAAACGCAGCAGTTAAAAGTAATTTTGAAAAATTCATAACACCCTCTAAATACTTGCAACGTCATAAACCCATTGCAGCCTATAGGAGAAATAAAAACTTCCTGGACATACTGGTCCAAAGTAAACTTGTTAAACCAAAAAACAAAGGCCGAATTGGCAGTTGCAAATATTATGTTTCTCACAGATTCATTAAAAGCAGGGTAAATAAATGCGTTATAAAACTGTCTACGTCTCTGTCACATCTCAGCAAGAACTGCATATATCTCATTTACTGCCACAAATGTCGACGACAGTATGTAGGCCAAACCAAAAATGAATTAAGGGAAAGAGTGTACCAACATGCACATAATGTGACGCACAAAATAATGAAAAGACAACATTTGGTTCAGCATTTCCTGGTTCATGGCCTACAGTCGTTGAGGGTCACGTGTCTTCAAGCTAACCCACGATGGTCCTTACAGGAGCGACTCAGGGCCGAGAGTCGCTGGATCAAACGCTTGGACACGGTGCACCCCAGGGGACTAAATGAGATGTAAAAACTTATATGTATCTATCCTCTTTTATCTTTCTATCCTTTTCTCCACTTTCCAAAGCCTATGTTTTTTCCTTCTTTGAGCCACGTGTTTTTTATTAAGGTGACACACCACTCTAACCCTAAACCTAACCATTTGACACCTGGCTCATAACCCTGATGGGCACACACCACTCTAACCCTAACCCTAACCAGCACAGCCCTCTGGCACACAACCCTGAGGCGCTCAACCCTCGCTCTTCTAACCCTACCCAATTCTAGCCCGCGGGTTTTGAACCCGGGTAATAATAGCCCTCTCCAAAATTACCCCTCTGAACCGTACCCCGGGCTTGGTGTGACCCCCGGAAAAAACAAGTGGCTTTCTTTCTCCTTTTTGTTCTTTTTCTTAAATTATCAATACATTATTAATATATACCCCCTATGTTCCTATAAAAACAGAAGTAATGGATAAATGGTTATATAAATAAATAAATAAATGAGTACATGAACACACTACAACACATCACACACAAGGAAACATACAACTGTGGGGCAGAGTGCTGTGGGGTTTGGACCCTGGCCCCGTCCAGTAGCCGTCTTTAGTGGTCAGTGGTTGGGTGGAGAGTGCATAACCATTTCCGATTCCTTCGGGGATCGGATCTTGGATCGATTTCCCCTAACCCTAACCCTAACCCTAACCCTAACCCTAACCGTCACAGCCCTGATGGGTTAATGGCTTGGGTTGGGATCTATCCCCACACCCATTCCTGCCTAAACTTAGCCCTCACAGTCCTGATGGATCAGTGGCTTATACCTAAACCTAACCGTCACAGTCCTGATGGATCAGTGGCTTATACCTAAACCTAACCGTCACAGTCCTGATGGATCAGTGGCTTATACCTAAACTTAACCGTCAGTCCTGATGGATCAGTGGTTTATACCTAACCCTAACCGTCACAGCCCTGATGGGTTAATGGCTTGGGTTGGGATCTATCCCCACACCCATTCCTGCCTAAACTTAGCCCTCACAGTCCTGATGGATCAGTGGCTTATACCTAAACCTAACCGTCACAGTCCTGATGGATCAGTGGCTTATACCTAAACTTAACCGTCACAGTCCTGATGGATCAGTGGTTTATACCTAACCCTAACCGTCACAGCCCTGATGGGTTAATGGCTTGGGTTGGGATCTATCCCCACACCCATTCCTGCCTAAACTTAGCCCTCACAGTCCTGATGGATCAGTGGCTTATACCTAAACCTAACCGTCACAGTCCTGATGGATCAGTGGCTTATACCTAAACTTAACCGTCACAGTCCTGATGGATCAGTGGTTTATACCTAACCCTAACCGTCACAGCCCTGATGGGTTAATGGCTTGGGTTGGGATCTATCCCCACACCCATTCCTGCCTAAACTTAGCCCTCACAGTCCTGATGGATCAGTGGCTTATACCTAAACCTAACCGTCACAGTCCTGATGGATCAGTGGCTTATACCTAAACCTAACCGTCACAGTCCTGATGGATCAGTGGCTTATACCTAAACTTAACCGTCAGTCCTGATGGATCAGTGGTTTATACCTAACCCTAACCGTCACAGCCCTGATGGGTTAATGGCTTGGGTTGGGATCTATCCCCACACCCATTCCTGCCTAAACTTAGCCCTCACAGTCCTGATGGATCAGTGGCTTATACCTAAACCTAACCGTCACAGTCCTGATGGATCAGTGGCTTATACCTAAACTTAACCGTCACAGTCCTGATGGATCAGTGGTTTATACCTAACCCTAACCGTCACAGCCCTGATGGGTTAATGGCTTGGGTTGGGATCTATCCCCACACCCATTCCTGCCTAAACTTAGCCCTCACAGTCCTGATGGATCAGTGGCTTATACCTAAACCTAACCGTCACAGTCCTGATGGATCAGTGGCTTATACCTAAACTTAACCGTCACAGTCCTGATGGATCAGTGGTTTATACCTAACCCTAACCGTCACAGCCCTGATGGGTTAATGGCTTGGGTTGGGATCTATCCCCACACCCATTCCTGCCTAAACTTAGCCCTCACAGTCCTGATGGATCAGTGGCTTATACCTAAACCTAACCGTCACAGTCCTGATGGATCAGTGGCTTATACCTAAACCTAACCGTCACAGTCCTGATGGATCAGTGGCTTATACCTAAACTTAACCGTCACAGTCCTGATGGATCAGTGGTTTATACCTAACCCTAACCGTCACAGCCCTGATGGGTTAATGGCTTGGGTTGGGATCTATCCCCACACCCATTCCTGCCTAAACTTAGCCCTCACAGTCCTGATGGATCAGTGGCTTATACCTAAACCTAACCGTCACAGTCCTGATGGATCAGTGGCTTATACCTAAACTTAACCGTCACAGTCCTGATGGATCAGTGGTTTATACCTAACCCTAACCGTCACAGCCCTGATGGGTTAATGGCTTGGGTTGGGATCTATCCCCACACCCATTCCTGCCTAAACTTAGCCCTCACAGTCCTGATGGATCAGTGGCTTATACCTAAACCTAACCGTCACAGTCCTGATGGATCAGTGGCTTATACCTAAACTTAACCGTCACAGTCCTGATGGATCAGTGGTTTATACCTAACCCTAACCGTCACAGCCCTGATGGGTTAATGGCTTGGGTTGGGATCTATCCCCACACCCATTCCTGCCTAAACTTAGCCCTCACAGTCCTGATGGATCAGTGGCTTATACCTAAACCTAACCGTCACAGTCCTGATGGATCAGTGGCTTATACCTAAACTTAACCGTCACAGTCCTGATGGATCAGTGGTTTATACCTAACCCTAACCGTCACAGCCCTGATGGGTTAATGGCTTGGGTTGGGATCTATCCCCACACCCATTCCTGCCTAAACTTAGCCCTCACAGTCCTGATGGATCAGTGGCTTATACCTAAACCTAACCGTCACAGTCCTGATGGATCAGTGGCTTATACCTAAACTTAACCGTCACAGTCCTGATGGATCAGTGGTTTATACCTAACCCTAACCGTCACAGCCCTGATGGGTTAATGGCTTGGGTTGGGATCTATCCCCACACCCATTCCTGCCTAAACTTAGCCCTCACAGTCCTGATGGATCAGTGGCTTATACCTAAACCTAACCGTCACAGTCCTGATGGATCAGTGGCTTATACCTAACCCTCATCACAGGGTTATTGTATTAGTTTGGGTTTATACCTAACCCTACCCATCACAGCCCTGATGGATCAATGTTTTGGGTTTAGCTCCACACGGATCTTTTCCCATAATTTACCTGTTATAGTCTGGGTTAAGGGTTTTTCTTATACCAATTCTTGGTTCAGCCCTACTGGTTGCGGTTCAGACGAGGGGCGTTTGTAATTCTTCACCCACATATTATTATTATATTATTATTTTTTTTATATAAATTACCGATGTCGCTTTTTGGAGGAGGGCGTGTTGGGGTTTTGTTTTTGGGGAGGGGCGTGGGGATTAGTGCGTGGGGATTCGTTGGGGGGTTTAGATTAGAGTTAAGGGAAGTGTGTGTGCCCAGTCAGGCCATGCATTTCCTGGGGGGGAGGGTCTTTTTGTTTATGGAGACCCGATACCAATGATGGTAAGGCCCCTAAGGTGGGGGGACGGCAGAGTCAAACAAGCGTCGGCCAGTGCCTTTCCTCAGACTCTTTTCCGGCCTAAGCAAGTGCTGGGTCGGGGAGGAGCTGTTGTAATTCTAAAAAACCTAACCTTGCCAGAGCCATCGGACCTGACCTGCTGGGAGACCCAAGTAGGGGTCAGATAAAGGGTTTTTTTGGGGATTAGTTTAGTACCGTCGATTGGGTGCTGAGCAGCAGTTAAAATTGGGAGTAATTTTATTACTGGAGGAATGTGATGCCGGGCCAGGATTACCCAGTGTTGGCCTTAGGGTTGAGCTGGGTTCGCTGGTTCGGAGCAGGTTCATTCAAGGACTTTGCATTCCGTCTGGTCCGTAGGGGATTGGCGTGTGTGTGGGGGTAGGGTAGGATTGGAGTACTTGCAGATCCGAGTACTTGATATTGAATCAGAAGATACTGATGGGAGTGCAGTGCCAGGCCAGGATTATCCGGTCATGATCTTCGGATCGGGCTTTGCACTCTGCCAGGTTTTGAGTATGATGGGGTCAAAGTAGGGCCCCGTACTCTATTGGTCTTTGGAAAGAAGTAGGGAAGCGTGAGGAGTGGTTTAGTTTGGCCGGGTTTTTTGTTTTTTTGGGGGGGCAGAGGCTCCCTCCGGCATCTTTCTTGGCCTATGGCTGGGGGAGATGCGGGATGGGGGAGCGAGCCAGGCCCAGACAGGCCCTAGGGAAATGTGCGACCCAGACAGGTCTAGCATTTCTTGGTTCGTCTCTGATGGGTTGGAGGGGGTTAGGGTTTGTTTAGGATGGGCGGTATTGGGACAGTGAGTAATATATATATTTTTGTTGTTTGTTTTGGATAGGATGGACACAGATGCGGAATTCAAGAGGACGGTTAGAGTATTTTTTCGATATATTAAGGCCTACCACTACGACCTAGAGGTCAGGGAGGCAGAGGAACAGAACCGCCAGCCAGCACACATGCTGGGATTGGCAAGGCGGGTTGCTGGGGGAGCTAAGCCAGCGTTTCCATCCTTGGACACAGAATGGCTGAATTATGGTAATGCCAGGAACTGGCTGCACACGGGAGTCCAGATCCTGAGCTCTCATTACATGGAGGCTCTGCAAGGGATCCGGGAGGAGCTATCAACCGTCTCCCGAGAACGGTGGGAGGAGGCGTTGCAGGTGGCAACAAGGTGGGCGCGCCGTAATGTAAAGGGGCTCAGGGTGCGTACCATTGACCTGGCCATTGGGGAAGTGAGGCGGACTATGTCCGGGGCCCCGGGGCAGAATCAGCAAAGAATGGGGGAAGTGGCTGAGCAGGGGGTTCTGGACCCAGGGCCAGCGGCCAAAATCCTGGTTCAGGAACGGGGAGGGTTGGCAGTGGCAGTAGAACCTATGCCCACGCCGCTGCCAAAGCGGAAAAAGCCAGCCCAACGGAGGTCGCCAAGATCTCAGATTCAGGACAAGAAACAAGAGCAGCAGGGTTCGGTAGGGGTGACTAAGAGTCCGGGCCAGGGGCCACGGGAGAACCGAGGAGTGGAGGAGCAGGGAGAGCTACAGGAGGTTTTTAGCTTGGAATCCCTGGAGCTTGGGGAAAGCCCCCCGTGGTCCTTAGAGGAGGACTTGAGGGAAGGGGCGAAGAAGAGTCAAGGCGCAGAGGCAGCAGTAAGAGAGGAACAGGCGCCGGTGAAGAAGACAGAAGGAAGGGGTCAGCAAGGTACTGGGGAGCAGGGCTTAAGCCTGCACCTCAAACACACCCACCCTGATGGGGAGAAAAACTGGGAGCTGGCTCCAGTCAGGAGTATTCTAATAGTAGGCGATTCTAATTTGGGGAGGCTCCCCAAAATCAGTAACAGGGAGGTGGAGGTGGACTGTTTTCCTGGAATAAACCTGGCCCAGGCCTATAATTTAATTAAACACAGGACCCCGGTATCCCCGGTTGTACGGCATCTGATAATTTCAGTGGGTATCAACAACAGGAGGCAGGGGGACAGGGGTAACCTAAAACAGGGCTTGGCACGACTACGGGAGGCAGCGGCTAGGACCTTCCCTAGAGCAAGGATTTATATCCCTTTGTTAAATTTTAACAAGGATTTGCCAAGGTGGCAAAAGCAGAATCTGGCCTTGATTAATACCTTGATTACAGAAACAGGTCAGGTCTTACCCATCCTGCCAGAGGAAGATTTTCGTACTGAGAAAGATGGGATACATTGGACCTCAGGTACAGCGGAAATGATGCTTCGGCACTGGCTTACTGGGCTCCAGAGATAATTTGGAGGCCCACAAGGAGGACAATGATTTTTTGGTTATATTTATTGTGGGAATAAGTTGGGAGTTAAGGGGATTATTGTTATTGTTTTTTTTAAATGTAACAATTAAGTTCATAAAAGAGAAAATAAACAAGGATGAGAATGTCCAAACAAATAAAGAATAAAAGAATTAAGAAATAAAGAATAAAAAATGAAAAAATGGAGAAAATGATGATTAGGGGGAAGGTAGGACAATAGTCCAAAGACCTAACCCTGGATCTGAATCTCCTTTATTTAACTCCGTTTGAGTTAGCAAAATATCGATAAAAGCTTCGGTTTGCCTAAAAGTAGTTTCGAAAAACGTACTATGGGTGTGATGACGGGTCCTAGAGAAGGGACTGGTCGGGTTTGAAGTGTCAATAAAGGCTTTGTTAAGCTCCAAAAAATCCTGGTTAAGGAAAGATTTTCAAAAAAATCAGTAAAATTTGAGTTTTTGCCTAGTTGATAGGATCATAGGGAATCTCAATATCGATAAATACTTTGGGTTTTGGCCTATTTTGACAGGATCATGAGGCATCTCGGGATATCGATTAATACTTTGATTTTTGCCTAATTGGCAGGATCATGAGGAATATCGAGATATCGATAACTTCGGGTTTTGATCTGTAGGGGAGTGATTTTTGAATTCCGAAAAATTTAGAGAAATTTCGGTTGCTGCCCAGTCGGATAGTGATCCATGGGTTGGAAAATATCGATTATAGCTCCAATCTGTGAGGAGTAGCGTTCGCAGAATTTTCGAGAAAAAACTTACCGCGGGTGAGGTGACAGGTCCTGGAATAGGTACCTTTTGGTGCAGTTGGATAAAGTTAGGGATTGAAGCACCTGACGGTTGTCTTTCAGGTAAGGATGATGTCTGCTCGGTGTTGCTTTGATCCTTAGAGAGAAGGGCTGGTAGAAGCTTGATGTGCAGAAATGTGCATCCGCCAGTTTCGACTCTCGGCCCGGTTCGGGTTATAGGGAGAAGGGCTGGTAGAAGCTTGATGTACGGAAATGTGCATCCGCCAGTCTCAACTCTCTGCCCGGTTTGGGTGGTTGGGGCCTTGCCCTTTTCCCGGGGCAGGTGCTCTTGGTTTAAGTCAGTAGAAATTATTCTCTGACAAAGGGCCCTGATGTCAGACGTTTCTCTCAGGCTTTTCTCGAGCAACCTGGGTACCTTGCGGTGTTAACGAAGGGTTGTTTGGGGAAGCGGTAAGTATCCAGCCCCCCTGGGTCCACTTGGACAGCACGCAGGGAAGGTGGCCTGGGGCTAACAGGCCTTAATTGGAGCCCAGTCTTCTATCGGTGATGAGCACCGCCCAAGCAACAGCACATGTGCACCAACATGCGTACACACTGAAAATGTATTGTTGGGGAAGGGTTTGTAGTGGGGTACGAGTGATACTGTGTAAAGTTGACAACCCTAGAGAACCGAGCTTATAGTACACTTTGGACCGAATTGCAACCATTGGAAACTGAATTACAACCTTTGAAACAGTAAAAAACAGTAAAAAGAAGCGTATAATAATAAAAAAATTTTACCGAAGCGCAACAATTGGTTTTGCCGGTTCGGTTTATTGTGTTTTAGCGATTGACTAAGGGACACTGGTCTTGGGCTGATCATCCAAGGCGGGCCGCCAGAGAGGAGGGTGTCTGGTGTGTAAGGTGCCGAAACACCCGATGAGGCTCTGGAACACTACTGATGACAGTGTCTGGAATATTTCCCTCACCATTACGTTTGGGGGATTAGGGGATGATTACTGACTGGTTAATTTTTTTACCTTGAAAAAGCTTTTCTAAACGATCTACTTGTCACAAGTTCAGGTGGACCATTGACATTTCGTTCCTTATTACTAATTGTTGTGGACATATTTGCTTTCCTAATAACTTACCTGACCTAAACCTAACCGTCAGTCCTGATGGATCAGTGGCTTATACCTAAACTTAGCCATCACAGTCCTGATGGATCAGTGGCTTATACCTAAACCTAACCGTCACAGTCCTGATGGATCAGTGGCTTATACCTAAACTTAACCGTCACAGTCCTGATGGATCAGTGGTTTATACCTAACCCTAACCGTCACAGCCCTGATGGGTTAATGGCTTGGGTTGGGATCTATCCCCACACCCATTCCTGCCTAAACTTAGCCCTCACAGTCCTGATGGATCAGTGGCTTATACCTAAACCTAACCGTCACAGTCCTGATGGATCAGTGGCTTATACCTAAACTTAACCGTCACAGTCCTGATGGATCAGTGGTTTATACCTAACCCTAACCGTCACAGCCCTGATGGGTTAATGGCTTGGGTTGGGATCTATCCCCACACCCATTCCTGCCTAAACTTAGCCCTCACAGTCCTGATGGATCAGTGGCTTATACCTAAACCTAACCGTCACAGTCCTGATGGATCAGTGGCTTATACCTAAACTTAACCGTCACAGTCCTGATGGATCAGTGGTTTATACCTAACCCTAACCGTCACAGCCCTGATGGGTTAATGGCTTGGGTTGGGATCTATCCCCACACCCATTCCTGCCTAAACTTAGCCCTCACAGTCCTGATGGATCAGTGGCTTATACCTAAACCTAACCGTCACAGTCCTGATGGATCAGTGGCTTATACCTAAACCTAACCGTCACAGTCCTGATGGATCAGTGGCTTATACCTAAACTTAACCGTCAGTCCTGATGGATCAGTGGTTTATACCTAACCCTAACCGTCACAGCCCTGATGGGTTAATGGCTTGGGTTGGGATCTATCCCCACACCCATTCCTGCCTAAACTTAGCCCTCACAGTCCTGATGGATCAGTGGCTTATACCTAAACCTAACCGTCACAGTCCTGATGGATCAGTGGCTTATACCTAAACTTAACCGTCACAGTCCTGATGGATCAGTGGTTTATACCTAACCCTAACCGTCACAGCCCTGATGGGTTAATGGCTTGGGTTGGGATCTATCCCCACACCCATTCCTGCCTAAACTTAGCCCTCACAGTCCTGATGGATCAGTGGCTTATACCTAAACCTAACCGTCACAGTCCTGATGGATCAGTGGCTTATACCTAAACCTAACCGTCACAGTCCTGATGGATCAGTGGCTTATACCTAAACTTAACCGTCAGTCCTGATGGATCAGTGGTTTATACCTAACCCTAACCGTCACAGCCCTGATGGGTTAATGGCTTGGGTTGGGATCTATCCCCACACCCATTCCTGCCTAAACTTAGCCCTCACAGTCCTGATGGATCAGTGGCTTATACCTAAACCTAACCGTCACAGTCCTGATGGATCAGTGGCTTATACCTAAACTTAACCGTCACAGTCCTGATGGATCAGTGGTTTATACCTAACCCTAACCGTCACAGCCCTGATGGGTTAATGGCTTGGGTTGGGATCTATCCCCACACCCATTCCTGCCTAAACTTAGCCCTCACAGTCCTGATGGATCAGTGGCTTATACCTAAACCTAACCGTCACAGTCCTGATGGATCAGTGGCTTATACCTAAACTTAACCGTCACAGTCCTGATGGATCAGTGGTTTATACCTAACCCTAACCGTCACAGCCCTGATGGGTTAATGGCTTGGGTTGGGATCTATCCCCACACCCATTCCTGCCTAAACTTAGCCCTCACAGTCCTGATGGATCAGTGGCTTATACCTAAACCTAACCGTCACAGTCCTGATGGATCAGTGGCTTATACCTAAACCTAACCGTCACAGTCCTGATGGATCAGTGGCTTATACCTAAACTTAACCGTCAGTCCTGATGGATCAGTGGTTTATACCTAACCCTAACCGTCACAGCCCTGATGGGTTAATGGCTTGGGTTGGGATCTATCCCCACACCCATTCCTGCCTAAACTTAGCCCTCACAGTCCTGATGGATCAGTGGCTTATACCTAAACCTAACCGTCACAGTCCTGATGGATCAGTGGCTTATACCTAAACTTAACCGTCACAGTCCTGATGGATCAGTGGTTTATACCTAACCCTAACCGTCACAGCCCTGATGGGTTAATGGCTTGGGTTGGGATCTATCCCCACACCCATTCCTGCCTAAACTTAGCCCTCACAGTCCTGATGGATCAGTGGCTTATACCTAAACCTAACCGTCACAGTCCTGATGGATCAGTGGCTTATACCTAAACTTAACCGTCACAGTCCTGATGGATCAGTGGTTTATACCTAACCCTAACCGTCACAGCCCTGATGGGTTAATGGCTTGGGTTGGGATCTATCCCCACACCCATTCCTGCCTAAACTTAGCCCTCACAGTCCTGATGGATCAGTGGCTTATACCTAAACCTAACCGTCACAGTCCTGATGGATCAGTGGCTTATACCTAAACCTAACCGTCACAGTCCTGATGGATCAGTGGCTTATACCTAAACTTAACCGTCAGTCCTGATGGATCAGTGGTTTATACCTAACCCTAACCGTCACAGCCCTGATGGGTTAATGGCTTGGGTTGGGATCTATCCCCACACCCATTCCTGCCTAAACTTAGCCCTCACAGTCCTGATGGATCAGTGGCTTATACCTAAACCTAACCGTCACAGTCCTGATGGATCAGTGGCTTATACCTAAACTTAACCGTCACAGTCCTGATGGATCAGTGGTTTATACCTAACCCTAACCGTCACAGCCCTGATGGGTTAATGGCTTGGGTTGGGATCTATCCCCACACCCATTCCTGCCTAAACTTAGCCCTCACAGTCCTGATGGATCAGTGGCTTATACCTAAACCTAACCGTCACAGTCCTGATGGATCAGTGGCTTATACCTAAACTTAACCGTCACAGTCCTGATGGATCAGTGGTTTATACCTAACCCTAACCGTCACAGCCCTGATGGGTTAATGGCTTGGGTTGGGATCTATCCCCACACCCATTCCTGCCTAAACTTAGCCCTCACAGTCCTGATGGATCAGTGGCTTATACCTAAACCTAACCGTCACAGTCCTGATGGATCAGTGGCTTATACCTAAACCTAACCGTCACAGTCCTGATGGATCAGTGGCTTATACCTAAACTTAACCGTCACAGTCCTGATGGATCAGTGGTTTATACCTAACCCTAACCGTCACAGCCCTGATGGGTTAATGGCTTGGGTTGGGATCTATCCCCACACCCATTCCTGCCTAAACTTAGCCCTCACAGTCCTGATGGATCAGTGGCTTATACCTAAACCTAACCGTCACAGTCCTGATGGATCAGTGGCTTATACCTAAACTTAACCGTCACAGTCCTGATGGATCAGTGGTTTATACCTAACCCTAACCGTCACAGCCCTGATGGGTTAATGGCTTGGGTTGGGATCTATCCCCACACCCATTCCTGCCTAAACTTAGCCCTCACAGTCCTGATGGATCAGTGGCTTATACCTAAACCTAACCGTCACAGTCCTGATGGATCAGTGGCTTATACCTAAACTTAACCGTCACAGTCCTGATGGATCAGTGGTTTATACCTAACCCTAACCGTCACAGCCCTGATGGGTTAATGGCTTGGGTTGGGATCTATCCCCACACCCATTCCTGCCTAAACTTAGCCCTCACAGTCCTGATGGATCAGTGGCTTATACCTAAACCTAACCGTCACAGTCCTGATGGATCAGTGGCTTATACCTAAACTTAACCGTCACAGTCCTGATGGATCAGTGGTTTATACCTAACCCTAACCGTCACAGCCCTGATGGGTTAATGGCTTGGGTTGGGATCTATCCCCACACCCATTCCTGCCTAAACTTAGCCCTCACAGTCCTGATGGATCAGTGGCTTATACCTAAACCTAACCGTCACAGTCCTGATGGATCAGTGGCTTATACCTAAACTTAACCGTCACAGTCCTGATGGATCAGTGGTTTATACCTAACCCTAACCGTCACAGCCCTGATGGGTTAATGGCTTGGGTTGGGATCTATCCCCACACCCATTCCTGCCTAAACTTAGCCCTCACAGTCCTGATGGATCAGTGGCTTATACCTAAACCTAACCGTCACAGTCCTGATGGATCAGTGGCTTATACCTAACCCTCATCACAGGGTTATTGTATTAGTTTGGGTTTATACCTAACCCTACCCATCACAGCCCTGATGGATCAATGTTTTGGGTTTAGCTCCACACGGATCTTTTCCCATAATTTACCTGTTATAGTCTGGGTTAAGGGTTTTTCTTATACCAATTCTTGGTTCAGCCCTACTGGTTGCGGTTCAGACGAGGGGCGTTTGTAATTCTTCACCCACATATTATTATTATATTATTATTTTTTTTATATAAATTACCGATGTCGCTTTTTGGAGGAGGGCGTGTTGGGGTTTTGTTTTTGGGGAGGGGCGTGGGGATTAGTGCGTGGGGATTCGTTGGGGGGTTTAGATTAGAGTTAAGGGAAGTGTGTGTGCCCAGTCAGGCCATGCATTTCCTGGGGGGGAGGGTCTTTTTGTTTATGGAGACCCGATACCAATGATGGTAAGGCCCCTAAGGTGGGGGGACGGCAGAGTCAAACAAGCGTCGGCCAGTGCCTTTCCTCAGACTCTTTTCCGGCCTAAGCAAGTGCTGGGTCGGGGAGGAGCTGTTGTAATTCTAAAAAACCTAACCTTGCCAGAGCCATCGGACCTGACCTGCTGGGAGACCCAAGTAGGGGTCAGATAAAGGGTTTTTTTGGGGATTAGTTTAGTACCGTCGATTGGGTGCTGAGCAGCAGTTAAAATTGGGAGTAATTTTATTACTGGAGGAATGTGATGCCGGGCCAGGATTACCCAGTGTTGGCCTTAGGGTTGAGCTGGGTTCGCTGGTTCGGAGCAGGTTCATTCAAGGACTTTGCATTCCGTCTGGTCCGTAGGGGATTGGCGTGTGTGTGGGGGTAGGGTAGGATTGGAGTACTTGCAGATCCGAGTACTTGATATTGAATCAGAAGATACTGATGGGAGTGCAGTGCCAGGCCAGGATTATCCGGTCATGATCTTCGGATCGGGCTTTGCACTCTGCCAGGTTTTGAGTATGATGGGGTCAAAGTAGGGCCCCGTACTCTATTGGTCTTTGGAAAGAAGTAGGGAAGCGTGAGGAGTGGTTTAGTTTGGCCGGGTTTTTTGTTTTTTTGGGGGGGCAGAGGCTCCCTCCGGCATCTTTCTTGGCCTATGGCTGGGGGAGATGCGGGATGGGGGAGCGAGCCAGGCCCAGACAGGCCCTAGGGAAATGTGCGACCCAGACAGGTCTAGCATTTCTTGGTTCGTCTCTGATGGGTTGGAGGGGGTTAGGGTTTGTTTAGGATGGGCGGTATTGGGACAGTGAGTAATATATATATTTTTGTTGTTTGTTTTGGATAGGATGGACACAGATGCGGAATTCAAGAGGACGGTTAGAGTATTTTTTCGATATATTAAGGCCTACCACTACGACCTAGAGGTCAGGGAGGCAGAGGAACAGAACCGCCAGCCAGCACACATGCTGGGATTGGCAAGGCGGGTTGCTGGGGGAGCTAAGCCAGCGTTTCCATCCTTGGACACAGAATGGCTGAATTATGGTAATGCCAGGAACTGGCTGCACACGGGAGTCCAGATCCTGAGCTCTCATTACATGGAGGCTCTGCAAGGGATCCGGGAGGAGCTATCAACCGTCTCCCGAGAACGGTGGGAGGAGGCGTTGCAGGTGGCAACAAGGTGGGCGCGCCGTAATGTAAAGGGGCTCAGGGTGCGTACCATTGACCTGGCCATTGGGGAAGTGAGGCGGACTATGTCCGGGGCCCCGGGGCAGAATCAGCAAAGAATGGGGGAAGTGGCTGAGCAGGGGGTTCTGGACCCAGGGCCAGCGGCCAAAATCCTGGTTCAGGAACGGGGAGGGTTGGCAGTGGCAGTAGAACCTATGCCCACGCCGCTGCCAAAGCGGAAAAAGCCAGCCCAACGGAGGTCGCCAAGATCTCAGATTCAGGACAAGAAACAAGAGCAGCAGGGTTCGGTAGGGGTGACTAAGAGTCCGGGCCAGGGGCCACGGGAGAACCGAGGAGTGGAGGAGCAGGGAGAGCTACAGGAGGTTTTTAGCTTGGAATCCCTGGAGCTTGGGGAAAGCCCCCCGTGGTCCTTAGAGGAGGACTTGAGGGAAGGGGCGAAGAAGAGTCAAGGCGCAGAGGCAGCAGTAAGAGAGGAACAGGCGCCGGTGAAGAAGACAGAAGGAAGGGGTCAGCAAGGTACTGGGGAGCAGGGCTTAAGCCTGCACCTCAAACACACCCACCCTGATGGGGAGAAAAACTGGGAGCTGGCTCCAGTCAGGAGTATTCTAATAGTAGGCGATTCTAATTTGGGGAGGCTCCCCAAAATCAGTAACAGGGAGGTGGAGGTGGACTGTTTTCCTGGAATAAACCTGGCCCAGGCCTATAATTTAATTAAACACAGGACCCCGGTATCCCCGGTTGTACGGCATCTGATAATTTCAGTGGGTATCAACAACAGGAGGCAGGGGGACAGGGGTAACCTAAAACAGGGCTTGGCACGACTACGGGAGGCAGCGGCTAGGACCTTCCCTAGAGCAAGGATTTATATCCCTTTGTTAAATTTTAACAAGGATTTGCCAAGGTGGCAAAAGCAGAATCTGGCCTTGATTAATACCTTGATTACAGAAACAGGTCAGGTCTTACCCATCCTGCCAGAGGAAGATTTTCGTACTGAGAAAGATGGGATACATTGGACCTCAGGTACAGCGGAAATGATGCTTCGGCACTGGCTTACTGGGCTCCAGAGATAATTTGGAGGCCCACAAGGAGGACAATGATTTTTTGGTTATATTTATTGTGGGAATAAGTTGGGAGTTAAGGGGATTATTGTTATTGTTTTTTTTAAATGTAACAATTAAGTTCATAAAAGAGAAAATAAACAAGGATGAGAATGTCCAAACAAATAAAGAATAAAAGAATTAAGAAATAAAGAATAAAAAATGAAAAAATGGAGAAAATGATGATTAGGGGGAAGGTAGGACAATAGTCCAAAGACCTAACCCTGGATCTGAATCTCCTTTATTTAACTCCGTTTGAGTTAGCAAAATATCGATAAAAGCTTCGGTTTGCCTAAAAGTAGTTTCGAAAAACGTACTATGGGTGTGATGACGGGTCCTAGAGAAGGGACTGGTCGGGTTTGAAGTGTCAATAAAGGCTTTGTTAAGCTCCAAAAAATCCTGGTTAAGGAAAGATTTTCAAAAAAATCAGTAAAATTTGAGTTTTTGCCTAGTTGATAGGATCATAGGGAATCTCAATATCGATAAATACTTTGGGTTTTGGCCTATTTTGACAGGATCATGAGGCATCTCGGGATATCGATTAATACTTTGATTTTTGCCTAATTGGCAGGATCATGAGGAATATCGAGATATCGATAACTTCGGGTTTTGATCTGTAGGGGAGTGATTTTTGAATTCCGAAAAATTTAGAGAAATTTCGGTTGCTGCCCAGTCGGATAGTGATCCATGGGTTGGAAAATATCGATTATAGCTCCAATCTGTGAGGAGTAGCGTTCGCAGAATTTTCGAGAAAAAACTTACCGCGGGTGAGGTGACAGGTCCTGGAATAGGTACCTTTTGGTGCAGTTGGATAAAGTTAGGGATTGAAGCACCTGACGGTTGTCTTTCAGGTAAGGATGATGTCTGCTCGGTGTTGCTTTGATCCTTAGAGAGAAGGGCTGGTAGAAGCTTGATGTGCAGAAATGTGCATCCGCCAGTTTCGACTCTCGGCCCGGTTCGGGTTATAGGGAGAAGGGCTGGTAGAAGCTTGATGTACGGAAATGTGCATCCGCCAGTCTCAACTCTCTGCCCGGTTTGGGTGGTTGGGGCCTTGCCCTTTTCCCGGGGCAGGTGCTCTTGGTTTAAGTCAGTAGAAATTATTCTCTGACAAAGGGCCCTGATGTCAGACGTTTCTCTCAGGCTTTTCTCGAGCAACCTGGGTACCTTGCGGTGTTAACGAAGGGTTGTTTGGGGAAGCGGTAAGTATCCAGCCCCCCTGGGTCCACTTGGACAGCACGCAGGGAAGGTGGCCTGGGGCTAACAGGCCTTAATTGGAGCCCAGTCTTCTATCGGTGATGAGCACCGCCCAAGCAACAGCACATGTGCACCAACATGCGTACACACTGAAAATGTATTGTTGGGGAAGGGTTTGTAGTGGGGTACGAGTGATACTGTGTAAAGTTGACAACCCTAGAGAACCGAGCTTATAGTACACTTTGGACCGAATTGCAACCATTGGAAACTGAATTACAACCTTTGAAACAGTAAAAAACAGTAAAAAGAAGCGTATAATAATAAAAAAATTTTACCGAAGCGCAACAATTGGTTTTGCCGGTTCGGTTTATTGTGTTTTAGCGATTGACTAAGGGACACTGGTCTTGGGCTGATCATCCAAGGCGGGCCGCCAGAGAGGAGGGTGTCTGGTGTGTAAGGTGCCGAAACACCCGATGAGGCTCTGGAACACTACTGATGACAGTGTCTGGAATATTTCCCTCACCATTACGTTTGGGGGATTAGGGGATGATTACTGACTGGTTAATTTTTTTACCTTGAAAAAGCTTTTCTAAACGATCTACTTGTCACAAGTTCAGGTGGACCATTGACATTTCGTTCCTTATTACTAATTGTTGTGGACATATTTGCTTTCCTAATAACTTACCTGACCTAAACCTAACCGTCAGTCCTGATGGATCAGTGGCTTATACCTAAACTTAGCCATCACAGTCCTGATGGATCAGTGGCTTATACCTAAACCTAACCGTCACAGTCCTGATGGATCAGTGGCTTATACCTAAACTTAACCGTCACAGTCCTGATGGATCAGTGGTTTATACCTAACCCTAACCGTCACAGCCCTGATGGGTTAATGGCTTGGGTTGGGATCTATCCCCACACCCATTCCTGCCTAAACTTAGCCCTCACAGTCCTGATGGATCAGTGGCTTATACCTAAACCTAACCGTCACAGTCCTGATGGATCAGTGGCTTATACCTAAACTTAACCGTCACAGTCCTGATGGATCAGTGGTTTATACCTAACCCTAACCGTCACAGCCCTGATGGGTTAATGGCTTGGGTTGGGATCTATCCCCACACCCATTCCTGCCTAAACTTAGCCCTCACAGTCCTGATGGATCAGTGGCTTATACCTAAACCTAACCGTCACAGTCCTGATGGATCAGTGGCTTATACCTAAACTTAACCGTCACAGTCCTGATGGATCAGTGGTTTATACCTAACCCTAACCGTCACAGCCCTGATGGGTTAATGGCTTGGGTTGGGATCTATCCCCACACCCATTCCTGCCTAAACTTAGCCCTCACAGTCCTGATGGATCAGTGGCTTATACCTAAACCTAACCGTCACAGTCCTGATGGATCAGTGGCTTATACCTAAACCTAACCGTCACAGTCCTGATGGATCAGTGGCTTATACCTAAACTTAACCGTCAGTCCTGATGGATCAGTGGTTTATACCTAACCCTAACCGTCACAGCCCTGATGGGTTAATGGCTTGGGTTGGGATCTATCCCCACACCCATTCCTGCCTAAACTTAGCCCTCACAGTCCTGATGGATCAGTGGCTTATACCTAAACCTAACCGTCACAGTCCTGATGGATCAGTGGCTTATACCTAAACTTAACCGTCACAGTCCTGATGGATCAGTGGTTTATACCTAACCCTAACCGTCACAGCCCTGATGGGTTAATGGCTTGGGTTGGGATCTATCCCCACACCCATTCCTGCCTAAACTTAGCCCTCACAGTCCTGATGGATCAGTGGCTTATACCTAAACCTAACCGTCACAGTCCTGATGGATCAGTGGCTTATACCTAAACCTAACCGTCACAGTCCTGATGGATCAGTGGCTTATACCTAAACTTAACCGTCAGTCCTGATGGATCAGTGGTTTATACCTAACCCTAACCGTCACAGCCCTGATGGGTTAATGGCTTGGGTTGGGATCTATCCCCACACCCATTCCTGCCTAAACTTAGCCCTCACAGTCCTGATGGATCAGTGGCTTATACCTAAACCTAACCGTCACAGTCCTGATGGATCAGTGGCTTATACCTAAACTTAACCGTCACAGTCCTGATGGATCAGTGGTTTATACCTAACCCTAACCGTCACAGCCCTGATGGGTTAATGGCTTGGGTTGGGATCTATCCCCACACCCATTCCTGCCTAAACTTAGCCCTCACAGTCCTGATGGATCAGTGGCTTATACCTAAACCTAACCGTCACAGTCCTGATGGATCAGTGGCTTATACCTAAACTTAACCGTCACAGTCCTGATGGATCAGTGGTTTATACCTAACCCTAACCGTCACAGCCCTGATGGGTTAATGGCTTGGGTTGGGATCTATCCCCACACCCATTCCTGCCTAAACTTAGCCCTCACAGTCCTGATGGATCAGTGGCTTATACCTAAACCTAACCGTCACAGTCCTGATGGATCAGTGGCTTATACCTAAACCTAACCGTCACAGTCCTGATGGATCAGTGGCTTATACCTAAACTTAACCGTCAGTCCTGATGGATCAGTGGTTTATACCTAACCCTAACCGTCACAGCCCTGATGGGTTAATGGCTTGGGTTGGGATCTATCCCCACACCCATTCCTGCCTAAACTTAGCCCTCACAGTCCTGATGGATCAGTGGCTTATACCTAAACCTAACCGTCACAGTCCTGATGGATCAGTGGCTTATACCTAAACTTAACCGTCACAGTCCTGATGGATCAGTGGTTTATACCTAACCCTAACCGTCACAGCCCTGATGGGTTAATGGCTTGGGTTGGGATCTATCCCCACACCCATTCCTGCCTAAACTTAGCCCTCACAGTCCTGATGGATCAGTGGCTTATACCTAAACCTAACCGTCACAGTCCTGATGGATCAGTGGCTTATACCTAAACTTAACCGTCACAGTCCTGATGGATCAGTGGTTTATACCTAACCCTAACCGTCACAGCCCTGATGGGTTAATGGCTTGGGTTGGGATCTATCCCCACACCCATTCCTGCCTAAACTTAGCCCTCACAGTCCTGATGGATCAGTGGCTTATACCTAAACCTAACCGTCACAGTCCTGATGGATCAGTGGCTTATACCTAAACCTAACCGTCACAGTCCTGATGGATCAGTGGCTTATACCTAAACTTAACCGTCAGTCCTGATGGATCAGTGGTTTATACCTAACCCTAACCGTCACAGCCCTGATGGGTTAATGGCTTGGGTTGGGATCTATCCCCACACCCATTCCTGCCTAAACTTAGCCCTCACAGTCCTGATGGATCAGTGGCTTATACCTAAACCTAACCGTCACAGTCCTGATGGATCAGTGGCTTATACCTAAACTTAACCGTCACAGTCCTGATGGATCAGTGGTTTATACCTAACCCTAACCGTCACAGCCCTGATGGGTTAATGGCTTGGGTTGGGATCTATCCCCACACCCATTCCTGCCTAAACTTAGCCCTCACAGTCCTGATGGATCAGTGGCTTATACCTAAACCTAACCGTCACAGTCCTGATGGATCAGTGGCTTATACCTAAACTTAACCGTCACAGTCCTGATGGATCAGTGGTTTATACCTAACCCTAACCGTCACAGCCCTGATGGGTTAATGGCTTGGGTTGGGATCTATCCCCACACCCATTCCTGCCTAAACTTAGCCCTCACAGTCCTGATGGATCAGTGGCTTATACCTAAACCTAACCGTCACAGTCCTGATGGATCAGTGGCTTATACCTAAACCTAACCGTCACAGTCCTGATGGATCAGTGGCTTATACCTAAACTTAACCGTCACAGTCCTGATGGATCAGTGGTTTATACCTAACCCTAACCGTCACAGCCCTGATGGGTTAATGGCTTGGGTTGGGATCTATCCCCACACCCATTCCTGCCTAAACTTAGCCCTCACAGTCCTGATGGATCAGTGGCTTATACCTAAACCTAACCGTCACAGTCCTGATGGATCAGTGGCTTATACCTAAACTTAACCGTCACAGTCCTGATGGATCAGTGGTTTATACCTAACCCTAACCGTCACAGCCCTGATGGGTTAATGGCTTGGGTTGGGATCTATCCCCACACCCATTCCTGCCTAAACTTAGCCCTCACAGTCCTGATGGATCAGTGGCTTATACCTAAACCTAACCGTCACAGTCCTGATGGATCAGTGGCTTATACCTAAACTTAACCGTCACAGTCCTGATGGATCAGTGGTTTATACCTAACCCTAACCGTCACAGCCCTGATGGGTTAATGGCTTGGGTTGGGATCTATCCCCACACCCATTCCTGCCTAAACTTAGCCCTCACAGTCCTGATGGATCAGTGGCTTATACCTAAACCTAACCGTCACAGTCCTGATGGATCAGTGGCTTATACCTAAACTTAACCGTCACAGTCCTGATGGATCAGTGGTTTATACCTAACCCTAACCGTCACAGCCCTGATGGGTTAATGGCTTGGGTTGGGATCTATCCCCACACCCATTCCTGCCTAAACTTAGCCCTCACAGTCCTGATGGATCAGTGGCTTATACCTAAACCTAACCGTCACAGTCCTGATGGATCAGTGGCTTATACCTAAACTTAACCGTCACAGTCCTGATGGATCAGTGGTTTATACCTAACCCTAACCGTCACAGCCCTGATGGGTTAATGGCTTGGGTTGGGATCTATCCCCACACCCATTCCTGCCTAAACTTAGCCCTCACAGTCCTGATGGATCAGTGGCTTATACCTAAACCTAACCGTCACAGTCCTGATGGATCAGTGGCTTATACCTAAACTTAACCGTCACAGTCCTGATGGATCAGTGGTTTATATCTAACCCTAACCGTCACAGCCCTGATGGGTTAATGGCTTGGGTTGGGATCTATCCCCACACCCATTCCTGCCTAAACTTAGCCCTCACAGTCCTGATGGATCAGTGGCTTATACCTAAACCTAACCGTCACAGTCCTGATGGATCAGTGGCTTATACCTAAACTTAACCGTCACAGTCCTGATGGATCAGTGGTTTATACCTAACCCTAACCGTCACAGCCCTGATGGGTTAATGGCTTGGGTTGGGATCTATCCCCACACCCATTCCTGCCTAAACTTAACCGTCACAGTCCTGATGGATCAGTGGCTTATACCTAAACCTAACCGTCACAGTCCTGATGGATCAGTGGCTTATACCTAAACTTAACCGTCACAGTCCTGATGGATCAGTGGTTTATACCTAACCCTAACCGTCACAGCCCTGATGGGTTAATGGCTTGGGTTGGGATCTATCCCCACACCCATTCCTGCCTAAACTTAGCCCTCACAGTCCTGATGGATCAGTGGCTTATACCTAAACCTAACCGTCACAGTCCTGATGGATCAGTGGCTTATACCTAAACTTAACCGTCACAGTCCTGATGGATCAGTGGTTTATACCTAACCCTAACCGTCACAGCCCTGATGGGTTAATGGCTTGGGTTGGGATCTATCCCCACACCCATTCCTGCCTAAACTTAGCCCTCACAGTCCTGATGGATCAGTGGCTTATACCTAAACCTAACCGTCACAGTCCTGATGGATCAGTGGTTTATACCTAACCCTAACCGTCACAGCCCTGATGGGTTAATGGCTTGGGTTGGGATCTATCCCCACACCCATTCCTGCCTAAACTTAGCCCTCACAGTCCTGATGGATCAGTGGCTTATACCTAAACCTAACCGTCACAGTCCTGATGGATCAGTGGCTTATACCTAAACTTAACCGTCACAGTCCTGATGGATCAGTGGTTTATACCTAACCCTAACCGTCACAGCCCTGATGGGTTAATGGCTTGGGTTGGGATCTATCCCCACACCCATTCCTGCCTAAACTTAGCCCTCACAGTCCTGATGGATCAGTGGCTTATACCTAACCCTCATCACAGGGTTATTGTATTAGTTTGGGTGTATACTTAACCCTACCCATCATAGGGTTATTGTATTTGTTTGGGTTATACCTAGCCCTACCCATCACAGGGTTATGGTATTAGTTTGGGTTTATACCTAACCCTACCCATCACAGCCCTGATGGATCAATGTTTTGGGTTTAGCTCCACACGGATCTTTTCCCATAATTTACCTGTTATAGTCTGGGTTAAGGGTTTTTCTTATACCAATTCTTGGTTCAGCCCTACTGGTTGCGGTTCAGACGAGGGGCGTTTGTAATTCTTCACCCACATATTATTATTTTTTTATAAATTACCGATGTCGCTTTTTGGAGGAGGGCGTGTTGGGGTTTTGTTTTTGGGGAGGGGCGTGGGGATTAGTGCGTGGGGATTCGTTGGGGGGTTTAGATTAGAGTTAAGGGAAGTGTGTGTGCCCAGTCAGGCCATGCATTTCCTGGGGGGGAGGGTCTTTTTGTTTATGGAGACCCGATACCAATGATGGTAAGGCCCCTAAGGTGGGGGGACGGCAGAGTCAAACAAGCGTCGGCCAGTGCCTTTCCTCAGACTCTTTTCCGGCCTAAGCAAGTGCTGGGTCGGGGAGGAGCTGTTGTAATTCTAAAAAACCTAACCTTGCCAGAGCCATCGGACCTGACCTGCTGGGAGACCCAAGTAGGGGTCAGATAAAGGGTTTTTTTGGGGATTAGTTTAGTACCGTCGATTGGGTGCTGAGCAGCAGTTAAAATTGGGAGTAATTTTATTACTGGAGGAATGTGATGCCGGGCCAGGATTACCCAGTGTTGGCCTTAGGGTTGAGCTGGGTTCGCTGGTTCGGAGCAGGTTCATTCAAGGACTTTGCATTCCGTCTGGTCCGTAGGGGATTGGCGTGTGCGGGGGGGTAGGGTAGGGTAGGATTGGAGTACTTGCAGATCCGAGTACTTGAAATTGAATCAGAAGATACTGATGGGAGTGCAGTGCCAGGCCAGGATTATCCGGTCATGATCTTCGGGTCGGGCTTTGCACTCTGCCAGGTTTTGAGCATGGTGGGGTCAAAGTAGGGCCCCGTACTCTATTGGTCTGTGGAAAGAAGTAGGGAAGCGTGAGGAGTGGTTTAGTTTGGCCGGGTTTTTTGTTTTTTTTTGGGGGGGCAGAGGCTCCCTCCGGCATCTTTCTTGGCCTATGGCTGGGGGAGATGCGGGATGGGGGAGCGAGCCAGGCCCAGACAGGCCCTAGGGAAATGTGCGACCCAGACAGGTCTAGCATTTCTTGGTTCGTCTCTGATGGGTTGGAGGGGGTTAGGGTTTGTTTAGGATGGGCGGTATTGGGATAGTGAGTAATATATATATTTTTTTTGTTAGGGAAAATCTAGAGAAACTTCGGTTGCTGTCAGATAATGATCTTTAAGATTCAAAAATATCGATTATAGCTCCAGTCTTTGAGGAGTGGCGTTCGCAGAAATTTCGAAAAAAACTTACCGCGGATGAGATGACAGGTCCTAGAAGAGGTACTTGTTGGTGCGATTGGGTAGACTTAGGGATTGAAGCACCTGACGGTTGTCTTTCAGGTAAGGATGATGTCTGCTCGGTGTTGCTTTGATCCTTAGGGAGAAGGGCTGGTAGAAGCTTGATGTGCAGAAATGTGCATCCGCCAGTTTCGACTCTCGGCCCGGTTCGGGTTATAGGGAGAAGGGCTGGTAGAAGCTTGATGTACGGAAATGTGCATCCGCCAGTCTCAACTCTCTGCCCGGTTTGGGTGGTTGGGGCCTTGCCCTTTTCCCGGGGCAGGTGCTCTTGGTTTAAGTCAGTAGAAATTATTCTCTGACAAAGGGCCCTGATGTCAGACGTTTCTCTCAGGCTTTTCTCGAGCAACCTGGGTACCTTGCGGTGTTAACGAAGGGTTGTTTGGGGAAGCGGTAAGTATCCAGCCCCCCTGGGTCCACTTGGACAGCACGCAGGGAAGGTGGCCTGGGGCTAACAGGCCTTAATTGGAGCCCAGTCTTCTATCGGTGATGAGCACCGCCCAAGCAACAGCACATGTGCACCAACATGCGTACACACTGAAAATGTATTGTTGGGGAAGGGTTTGTAGTGGGGTACGAGTGATACTGTGTAAAGTTGACAACCCTAGAGAACCGAGCTTATAGTACACTTTGGACCGAATTGCAACCATTGGAAACTGAATTACAACCTTTGAAACAGTAAAAAACAGTAAAAAGAAGCGTATAATAATAATAAAATTTTACCGAAGCGCAACAATTGGTTTTGCCGGTTCGGTTTACTGCGTTTTAGCGATTGACTAAGGGACACTGGTCTTGGGCTGATCATCCAAGGCGGGCCGCCAGAGAGGAGGGTGTCTGGTGTGTAAGGTGCCGAAACACCCGATGAGGCTCTGGAACACTACTGATGACAGTGTCTGGAATATTTCCCTCACCATTACGTTTGGGGGATTAGGGGATGATTACTGACTGGTTAATTTTTTTACCTTGAAAAAGCTTTTCTAAAACGATCTACTTGTCACAAGTTCAGGTGGACCATTGACATTTCGTTCCTTATTACTAATTGTTGTGGACATATTTGCTTTCCTAATAACTTACCTGACCTAAACCTAACCGTCAGTCCTGATGGATCAGTGGCTTATACCTAAACTTAACCGTCACAGTCCTGATGGATCAGTGGTTTATACCTAACCCTAACCGTCACAGCCCTGATGGGTTAATGGCTTGGGTTGGGATCTATCCCCACACCCATTCCTGCCTAAACTTAGCCCTCACAGTCCTGATGGATCAGTGGCTTATACCTAAACCTAACCATCACAGTCCTGATGGATCAGTGGCTTATACCTAAACTTAACCGTCACAGTCCTGATGGATCAGTGGCTTATACCTAAACCTAACCGTCACAGTCCTGATGGATCAGTGGCTTATACCTAAACTTAACCGTCACAGTCCTGATGGATCAGTGGTTTATACCTAACCCTAACCGTCACAGCCCTGATGGGTTAATGGCTTGGGTTGGGATCTATCCCCACACCCATTCCTGCCTAAACTTAGCCCTCACAGTCCTGATGGATCAGTGGCTTATACCTAAACCTAACCGTCACAGTCCTGATGGATCAGTGGCTTATACCTAAACTTAACCGTCACAGTCCTGATGGATCAGTGGTTTATACCTAACCCTAACCGTCACAGCCCTGATGGGTTAATGGCTTGGGTTGGGATCTATCCCCACACCCATTCCTGCCTAAACTTAGCCCTCACAGTCCTGATGGATCAGTGGCTTATACCTAAACCTAACCGTCACAGTCCTGATGGATCAGTGGCTTATACCTAAACTTAACCGTCACAGTCCTGATGGATCAGTGGTTTATATCTAACCCTAACCGTCACAGCCCTGATGGGTTAATGGCTTGGGTTGGGATCTATCCCCACACCCATTCCTGCCTAAACTTAGCCCTCACAGTCCTGATGGATCAGTGGCTTATACCTAAACCTAACCGTCACAGTCCTGATGGATCAGTGGCTTATACCTAAACTTAACCGTCACAGTCCTGATGGATCAGTGGTTTATACCTAACCCTAACCGTCACAGCCCTGATGGGTTAATGGCTTGGGTTGGGATCTATCCCCACACCCATTCCTGCCTAAACTTAACCGTCACAGTCCTGATGGATCAGTGGCTTATACCTAAACCTAACCGTCACAGTCCTGATGGATCAGTGGCTTATACCTAAACTTAACCGTCACAGTCCTGATGGATCAGTGGTTTATACCTAACCCTAACCGTCACAGCCCTGATGGGTTAATGGCTTGGGTTGGGATCTATCCCCACACCCATTCCTGCCTAAACTTAGCCCTCACAGTCCTGATGGATCAGTGGCTTATACCTAAACCTAACCGTCACAGTCCTGATGGATCAGTGGCTTATACCTAAACTTAACCGTCACAGTCCTGATGGATCAGTGGTTTATACCTAACCCTAACCGTCACAGCCCTGATGGGTTAATGGCTTGGGTTGGGATCTATCCCCACACCCATTCCTGCCTAAACTTAGCCCTCACAGTCCTGATGGATCAGTGGCTTATACCTAAACCTAACCGTCACAGTCCTGATGGATCAGTGGTTTATACCTAACCCTAACCGTCACAGCCCTGATGGGTTAATGGCTTGGGTTGGGATCTATCCCCACACCCATTCCTGCCTAAACTTAGCCCTCACAGTCCTGATGGATCAGTGGCTTATACCTAAACCTAACCGTCACAGTCCTGATGGATCAGTGGCTTATACCTAAACTTAACCGTCACAGTCCTGATGGATCAGTGGTTTATACCTAACCCTAACCGTCACAGCCCTGATGGGTTAATGGCTTGGGTTGGGATCTATCCCCACACCCATTCCTGCCTAAACTTAGCCCTCACAGTCCTGATGGATCAGTGGCTTATACCTAACCCTCATCACAGGGTTATTGTATTAGTTTGGGTGTATACTTAACCCTACCCATCATAGGGTTATTGTATTTGTTTGGGTTATACCTAGCCCTACCCATCACAGGGTTATGGTATTAGTTTGGGTTTATACCTAACCCTACCCATCACAGCCCTGATGGATCAATGTTTTGGGTTTAGCTCCACACGGATCTTTTCCCATAATTTACCTGTTATAGTCTGGGTTAAGGGTTTTTCTTATACCAATTCTTGGTTCAGCCCTACTGGTTGCGGTTCAGACGAGGGGCGTTTGTAATTCTTCACCCACATATTATTATTTTTTTATAAATTACCGATGTCGCTTTTTGGAGGAGGGCGTGTTGGGGTTTTGTTTTTGGGGAGGGGCGTGGGGATTAGTGCGTGGGGATTCGTTGGGGGGTTTAGATTAGAGTTAAGGGAAGTGTGTGTGCCCAGTCAGGCCATGCATTTCCTGGGGGGGAGGGTCTTTTTGTTTATGGAGACCCGATACCAATGATGGTAAGGCCCCTAAGGTGGGGGGACGGCAGAGTCAAACAAGCGTCGGCCAGTGCCTTTCCTCAGACTCTTTTCCGGCCTAAGCAAGTGCTGGGTCGGGGAGGAGCTGTTGTAATTCTAAAAAACCTAACCTTGCCAGAGCCATCGGACCTGACCTGCTGGGAGACCCAAGTAGGGGTCAGATAAAGGGTTTTTTTGGGGATTAGTTTAGTACCGTCGATTGGGTGCTGAGCAGCAGTTAAAATTGGGAGTAATTTTATTACTGGAGGAATGTGATGCCGGGCCAGGATTACCCAGTGTTGGCCTTAGGGTTGAGCTGGGTTCGCTGGTTCGGAGCAGGTTCATTCAAGGACTTTGCATTCCGTCTGGTCCGTAGGGGATTGGCGTGTGCGGGGGGGTAGGGTAGGGTAGGATTGGAGTACTTGCAGATCCGAGTACTTGAAATTGAATCAGAAGATACTGATGGGAGTGCAGTGCCAGGCCAGGATTATCCGGTCATGATCTTCGGGTCGGGCTTTGCACTCTGCCAGGTTTTGAGCATGGTGGGGTCAAAGTAGGGCCCCGTACTCTATTGGTCTGTGGAAAGAAGTAGGGAAGCGTGAGGAGTGGTTTAGTTTGGCCGGGTTTTTTGTTTTTTTTTGGGGGGGCAGAGGCTCCCTCCGGCATCTTTCTTGGCCTATGGCTGGGGGAGATGCGGGATGGGGGAGCGAGCCAGGCCCAGACAGGCCCTAGGGAAATGTGCGACCCAGACAGGTCTAGCATTTCTTGGTTCGTCTCTGATGGGTTGGAGGGGGTTAGGGTTTGTTTAGGATGGGCGGTATTGGGATAGTGAGTAATATATATATTTTTTTTGTTAGGGAAAATCTAGAGAAACTTCGGTTGCTGTCAGATAATGATCTTTAAGATTCAAAAATATCGATTATAGCTCCAGTCTTTGAGGAGTGGCGTTCGCAGAAATTTCGAAAAAAACTTACCGCGGATGAGATGACAGGTCCTAGAAGAGGTACTTGTTGGTGCGATTGGGTAGACTTAGGGATTGAAGCACCTGACGGTTGTCTTTCAGGTAAGGATGATGTCTGCTCGGTGTTGCTTTGATCCTTAGGGAGAAGGGCTGGTAGAAGCTTGATGTGCAGAAATGTGCATCCGCCAGTTTCGACTCTCGGCCCGGTTCGGGTTATAGGGAGAAGGGCTGGTAGAAGCTTGATGTACGGAAATGTGCATCCGCCAGTCTCAACTCTCTGCCCGGTTTGGGTGGTTGGGGCCTTGCCCTTTTCCCGGGGCAGGTGCTCTTGGTTTAAGTCAGTAGAAATTATTCTCTGACAAAGGGCCCTGATGTCAGACGTTTCTCTCAGGCTTTTCTCGAGCAACCTGGGTACCTTGCGGTGTTAACGAAGGGTTGTTTGGGGAAGCGGTAAGTATCCAGCCCCCCTGGGTCCACTTGGACAGCACGCAGGGAAGGTGGCCTGGGGCTAACAGGCCTTAATTGGAGCCCAGTCTTCTATCGGTGATGAGCACCGCCCAAGCAACAGCACATGTGCACCAACATGCGTACACACTGAAAATGTATTGTTGGGGAAGGGTTTGTAGTGGGGTACGAGTGATACTGTGTAAAGTTGACAACCCTAGAGAACCGAGCTTATAGTACACTTTGGACCGAATTGCAACCATTGGAAACTGAATTACAACCTTTGAAACAGTAAAAAACAGTAAAAAGAAGCGTATAATAATAATAAAATTTTACCGAAGCGCAACAATTGGTTTTGCCGGTTCGGTTTACTGCGTTTTAGCGATTGACTAAGGGACACTGGTCTTGGGCTGATCATCCAAGGCGGGCCGCCAGAGAGGAGGGTGTCTGGTGTGTAAGGTGCCGAAACACCCGATGAGGCTCTGGAACACTACTGATGACAGTGTCTGGAATATTTCCCTCACCATTACGTTTGGGGGATTAGGGGATGATTACTGACTGGTTAATTTTTTTACCTTGAAAAAGCTTTTCTAAAACGATCTACTTGTCACAAGTTCAGGTGGACCATTGACATTTCGTTCCTTATTACTAATTGTTGTGGACATATTTGCTTTCCTAATAACTTACCTGACCTAAACCTAACCGTCAGTCCTGATGGATCAGTGGCTTATACCTAAACTTAACCGTCACAGTCCTGATGGATCAGTGGTTTATACCTAACCCTAACCGTCACAGCCCTGATGGGTTAATGGCTTGGGTTGGGATCTATCCCCACACCCATTCCTGCCTAAACTTAGCCCTCACAGTCCTGATGGATCAGTGGCTTATACCTAAACCTAACCATCACAGTCCTGATGGATCAGTGGCTTATACCTAAACTTAACCGTCACAGTCCTGATGGATCAGTGGCTTATACCTAAACCTAACCGTCACAGTCCTGATGGATCAGTGGCTTATACCTAAACTTAACCGTCACAGTCCTGATGGATCAGTGGTTTATACCTAACCCTAACCGTCACAGCCCTGATGGGTTAATGGCTTGGGTTGGGATCTATCCCCACACCCATTCCTGCCTAAACTTAGCCCTCACAGTCCTGATGGATCAGTGGCTTATACCTAAACCTAACCGTCACAGTCCTGATGGATCAGTGGCTTATACCTAAACTTAACCGTCACAGTCCTGATGGATCAGTGGTTTATACCTAACCCTAACCGTCACAGCCCTGATGGGTTAATGGCTTGGGTTGGGATCTATCCCCACACCCATTCCTGCCTAAACTTAGCCCTCACAGTCCTGATGGATCAGTGGCTTATACCTAAACCTAACCGTCACAGTCCTGATGGATCAGTGGCTTATACCTAAACTTAACCGTCACAGTCCTGATGGATCAGTGGTTTATATCTAACCCTAACCGTCACAGCCCTGATGGGTTAATGGCTTGGGTTGGGATCTATCCCCACACCCATTCCTGCCTAAACTTAGCCCTCACAGTCCTGATGGATCAGTGGCTTATACCTAAACCTAACCGTCACAGTCCTGATGGATCAGTGGCTTATACCTAAACTTAACCGTCACAGTCCTGATGGATCAGTGGTTTATACCTAACCCTAACCGTCACAGCCCTGATGGGTTAATGGCTTGGGTTGGGATCTATCCCCACACCCATTCCTGCCTAAACTTAACCGTCACAGTCCTGATGGATCAGTGGCTTATACCTAAACCTAACCGTCACAGTCCTGATGGATCAGTGGCTTATACCTAAACTTAACCGTCACAGTCCTGATGGATCAGTGGTTTATACCTAACCCTAACCGTCACAGCCCTGATGGGTTAATGGCTTGGGTTGGGATCTATCCCCACACCCATTCCTGCCTAAACTTAGCCCTCACAGTCCTGATGGATCAGTGGCTTATACCTAAACCTAACCGTCACAGTCCTGATGGATCAGTGGCTTATACCTAAACTTAACCGTCACAGTCCTGATGGATCAGTGGTTTATACCTAACCCTAACCGTCACAGCCCTGATGGGTTAATGGCTTGGGTTGGGATCTATCCCCACACCCATTCCTGCCTAAACTTAGCCCTCACAGTCCTGATGGATCAGTGGCTTATACCTAAACCTAACCGTCACAGTCCTGATGGATCAGTGGTTTATACCTAACCCTAACCGTCACAGCCCTGATGGGTTAATGGCTTGGGTTGGGATCTATCCCCACACCCATTCCTGCCTAAACTTAGCCCTCACAGTCCTGATGGATCAGTGGCTTATACCTAAACCTAACCGTCACAGTCCTGATGGATCAGTGGCTTATACCTAAACTTAACCGTCACAGTCCTGATGGATCAGTGGTTTATACCTAACCCTAACCGTCACAGCCCTGATGGGTTAATGGCTTGGGTTGGGATCTATCCCCACACCCATTCCTGCCTAAACTTAGCCCTCACAGTCCTGATGGATCAGTGGCTTATACCTAACCCTCATCACAGGGTTATTGTATTAGTTTGGGTGTATACTTAACCCTACCCATCATAGGGTTATTGTATTTGTTTGGGTTATACCTAGCCCTACCCATCACAGGGTTATGGTATTAGTTTGGGTTTATACCTAACCCTACCCATCACAGCCCTGATGGATCAATGTTTTGGGTTTAGCTCCACACGGATCTTTTCCCATAATTTACCTGTTATAGTCTGGGTTAAGGGTTTTTCTTATACCAATTCTTGGTTCAGCCCTACTGGTTGCGGTTCAGACGAGGGGCGTTTGTAATTCTTCACCCACATATTATTATTTTTTTATAAATTACCGATGTCGCTTTTTGGAGGAGGGCGTGTTGGGGTTTTGTTTTTGGGGAGGGGCGTGGGGATTAGTGCGTGGGGATTCGTTGGGGGGTTTAGATTAGAGTTAAGGGAAGTGTGTGTGCCCAGTCAGGCCATGCATTTCCTGGGGGGGAGGGTCTTTTTGTTTATGGAGACCCGATACCAATGATGGTAAGGCCCCTAAGGTGGGGGGACGGCAGAGTCAAACAAGCGTCGGCCAGTGCCTTTCCTCAGACTCTTTTCCGGCCTAAGCAAGTGCTGGGTCGGGGAGGAGCTGTTGTAATTCTAAAAAACCTAACCTTGCCAGAGCCATCGGACCTGACCTGCTGGGAGACCCAAGTAGGGGTCAGATAAAGGGTTTTTTTGGGGATTAGTTTAGTACCGTCGATTGGGTGCTGAGCAGCAGTTAAAATTGGGAGTAATTTTATTACTGGAGGAATGTGATGCCGGGCCAGGATTACCCAGTGTTGGCCTTAGGGTTGAGCTGGGTTCGCTGGTTCGGAGCAGGTTCATTCAAGGACTTTGCATTCCGTCTGGTCCGTAGGGGATTGGCGTGTGCGGGGGGGTAGGGTAGGGTAGGATTGGAGTACTTGCAGATCCGAGTACTTGAAATTGAATCAGAAGATACTGATGGGAGTGCAGTGCCAGGCCAGGATTATCCGGTCATGATCTTCGGGTCGGGCTTTGCACTCTGCCAGGTTTTGAGCATGGTGGGGTCAAAGTAGGGCCCCGTACTCTATTGGTCTGTGGAAAGAAGTAGGGAAGCGTGAGGAGTGGTTTAGTTTGGCCGGGTTTTTTGTTTTTTTTTGGGGGGGCAGAGGCTCCCTCCGGCATCTTTCTTGGCCTATGGCTGGGGGAGATGCGGGATGGGGGAGCGAGCCAGGCCCAGACAGGCCCTAGGGAAATGTGCGACCCAGACAGGTCTAGCATTTCTTGGTTCGTCTCTGATGGGTTGGAGGGGGTTAGGGTTTGTTTAGGATGGGCGGTATTGGGATAGTGAGTAATATATATATTTTTTTTGTTAGGGAAAATCTAGAGAAACTTCGGTTGCTGTCAGATAATGATCTTTAAGATTCAAAAATATCGATTATAGCTCCAGTCTTTGAGGAGTGGCGTTCGCAGAAATTTCGAAAAAAACTTACCGCGGATGAGATGACAGGTCCTAGAAGAGGTACTTGTTGGTGCGATTGGGTAGACTTAGGGATTGAAGCACCTGACGGTTGTCTTTCAGGTAAGGATGATGTCTGCTCGGTGTTGCTTTGATCCTTAGGGAGAAGGGCTGGTAGAAGCTTGATGTGCAGAAATGTGCATCCGCCAGTTTCGACTCTCGGCCCGGTTCGGGTTATAGGGAGAAGGGCTGGTAGAAGCTTGATGTACGGAAATGTGCATCCGCCAGTCTCAACTCTCTGCCCGGTTTGGGTGGTTGGGGCCTTGCCCTTTTCCCGGGGCAGGTGCTCTTGGTTTAAGTCAGTAGAAATTATTCTCTGACAAAGGGCCCTGATGTCAGACGTTTCTCTCAGGCTTTTCTCGAGCAACCTGGGTACCTTGCGGTGTTAACGAAGGGTTGTTTGGGGAAGCGGTAAGTATCCAGCCCCCCTGGGTCCACTTGGACAGCACGCAGGGAAGGTGGCCTGGGGCTAACAGGCCTTAATTGGAGCCCAGTCTTCTATCGGTGATGAGCACCGCCCAAGCAACAGCACATGTGCACCAACATGCGTACACACTGAAAATGTATTGTTGGGGAAGGGTTTGTAGTGGGGTACGAGTGATACTGTGTAAAGTTGACAACCCTAGAGAACCGAGCTTATAGTACACTTTGGACCGAATTGCAACCATTGGAAACTGAATTACAACCTTTGAAACAGTAAAAAACAGTAAAAAGAAGCGTATAATAATAATAAAATTTTACCGAAGCGCAACAATTGGTTTTGCCGGTTCGGTTTACTGCGTTTTAGCGATTGACTAAGGGACACTGGTCTTGGGCTGATCATCCAAGGCGGGCCGCCAGAGAGGAGGGTGTCTGGTGTGTAAGGTGCCGAAACACCCGATGAGGCTCTGGAACACTACTGATGACAGTGTCTGGAATATTTCCCTCACCATTACGTTTGGGGGATTAGGGGATGATTACTGACTGGTTAATTTTTTTACCTTGAAAAAGCTTTTCTAAAACGATCTACTTGTCACAAGTTCAGGTGGACCATTGACATTTCGTTCCTTATTACTAATTGTTGTGGACATATTTGCTTTCCTAATAACTTACCTGACCTAAACCTAACCGTCAGTCCTGATGGATCAGTGGCTTATACCTAAACTTAACCGTCACAGTCCTGATGGATCAGTGGTTTATACCTAACCCTAACCGTCACAGCCCTGATGGGTTAATGGCTTGGGTTGGGATCTATCCCCACACCCATTCCTGCCTAAACTTAGCCCTCACAGTCCTGATGGATCAGTGGCTTATACCTAAACCTAACCATCACAGTCCTGATGGATCAGTGGCTTATACCTAAACTTAACCGTCACAGTCCTGATGGATCAGTGGCTTATACCTAAACCTAACCGTCACAGTCCTGATGGATCAGTGGCTTATACCTAAACTTAACCGTCACAGTCCTGATGGATCAGTGGTTTATACCTAACCCTAACCGTCACAGCCCTGATGGGTTAATGGCTTGGGTTGGGATCTATCCCCACACCCATTCCTGCCTAAACTTAGCCCTCACAGTCCTGATGGATCAGTGGCTTATACCTAAACCTAACCGTCACAGTCCTGATGGATCAGTGGCTTATACCTAAACTTAACCGTCACAGTCCTGATGGATCAGTGGTTTATACCTAACCCTAACCGTCACAGCCCTGATGGGTTAATGGCTTGGGTTGGGATCTATCCCCACACCCATTCCTGCCTAAACTTAGCCCTCACAGTCCTGATGGATCAGTGGCTTATACCTAAACCTAACCGTCACAGTCCTGATGGATCAGTGGCTTATACCTAAACTTAACCGTCACAGTCCTGATGGATCAGTGGTTTATATCTAACCCTAACCGTCACAGCCCTGATGGGTTAATGGCTTGGGTTGGGATCTATCCCCACACCCATTCCTGCCTAAACTTAGCCCTCACAGTCCTGATGGATCAGTGGCTTATACCTAAACCTAACCGTCACAGTCCTGATGGATCAGTGGCTTATACCTAAACTTAACCGTCACAGTCCTGATGGATCAGTGGTTTATACCTAACCCTAACCGTCACAGCCCTGATGGGTTAATGGCTTGGGTTGGGATCTATCCCCACACCCATTCCTGCCTAAACTTAACCGTCACAGTCCTGATGGATCAGTGGCTTATACCTAAACCTAACCGTCACAGTCCTGATGGATCAGTGGCTTATACCTAAACTTAACCGTCACAGTCCTGATGGATCAGTGGTTTATACCTAACCCTAACCGTCACAGCCCTGATGGGTTAATGGCTTGGGTTGGGATCTATCCCCACACCCATTCCTGCCTAAACTTAGCCCTCACAGTCCTGATGGATCAGTGGCTTATACCTAAACCTAACCGTCACAGTCCTGATGGATCAGTGGCTTATACCTAAACTTAACCGTCACAGTCCTGATGGATCAGTGGTTTATACCTAACCCTAACCGTCACAGCCCTGATGGGTTAATGGCTTGGGTTGGGATCTATCCCCACACCCATTCCTGCCTAAACTTAGCCCTCACAGTCCTGATGGATCAGTGGCTTATACCTAAACCTAACCGTCACAGTCCTGATGGATCAGTGGTTTATACCTAACCCTAACCGTCACAGCCCTGATGGGTTAATGGCTTGGGTTGGGATCTATCCCCACACCCATTCCTGCCTAAACTTAGCCCTCACAGTCCTGATGGATCAGTGGCTTATACCTAAACCTAACCGTCACAGTCCTGATGGATCAGTGGCTTATACCTAAACTTAACCGTCACAGTCCTGATGGATCAGTGGTTTATACCTAACCCTAACCGTCACAGCCCTGATGGGTTAATGGCTTGGGTTGGGATCTATCCCCACACCCATTCCTGCCTAAACTTAGCCCTCACAGTCCTGATGGATCAGTGGCTTATACCTAACCCTCATCACAGGGTTATTGTATTAGTTTGGGTGTATACTTAACCCTACCCATCATAGGGTTATTGTATTTGTTTGGGTTATACCTAGCCCTACCCATCACAGGGTTATGGTATTAGTTTGGGTTTATACCTAACCCTACCCATCACAGCCCTGATGGATCAATGTTTTGGGTTTAGCTCCACACGGATCTTTTCCCATAATTTACCTGTTATAGTCTGGGTTAAGGGTTTTTCTTATACCAATTCTTGGTTCAGCCCTACTGGTTGCGGTTCAGACGAGGGGCGTTTGTAATTCTTCACCCACATATTATTATTTTTTTATAAATTACCGATGTCGCTTTTTGGAGGAGGGCGTGTTGGGGTTTTGTTTTTGGGGAGGGGCGTGGGGATTAGTGCGTGGGGATTCGTTGGGGGGTTTAGATTAGAGTTAAGGGAAGTGTGTGTGCCCAGTCAGGCCATGCATTTCCTGGGGGGGAGGGTCTTTTTGTTTATGGAGACCCGATACCAATGATGGTAAGGCCCCTAAGGTGGGGGGACGGCAGAGTCAAACAAGCGTCGGCCAGTGCCTTTCCTCAGACTCTTTTCCGGCCTAAGCAAGTGCTGGGTCGGGGAGGAGCTGTTGTAATTCTAAAAAACCTAACCTTGCCAGAGCCATCGGACCTGACCTGCTGGGAGACCCAAGTAGGGGTCAGATAAAGGGTTTTTTTGGGGATTAGTTTAGTACCGTCGATTGGGTGCTGAGCAGCAGTTAAAATTGGGAGTAATTTTATTACTGGAGGAATGTGATGCCGGGCCAGGATTACCCAGTGTTGGCCTTAGGGTTGAGCTGGGTTCGCTGGTTCGGAGCAGGTTCATTCAAGGACTTTGCATTCCGTCTGGTCCGTAGGGGATTGGCGTGTGCGGGGGGGTAGGGTAGGGTAGGATTGGAGTACTTGCAGATCCGAGTACTTGAAATTGAATCAGAAGATACTGATGGGAGTGCAGTGCCAGGCCAGGATTATCCGGTCATGATCTTCGGGTCGGGCTTTGCACTCTGCCAGGTTTTGAGCATGGTGGGGTCAAAGTAGGGCCCCGTACTCTATTGGTCTGTGGAAAGAAGTAGGGAAGCGTGAGGAGTGGTTTAGTTTGGCCGGGTTTTTTGTTTTTTTTTGGGGGGGCAGAGGCTCCCTCCGGCATCTTTCTTGGCCTATGGCTGGGGGAGATGCGGGATGGGGGAGCGAGCCAGGCCCAGACAGGCCCTAGGGAAATGTGCGACCCAGACAGGTCTAGCATTTCTTGGTTCGTCTCTGATGGGTTGGAGGGGGTTAGGGTTTGTTTAGGATGGGCGGTATTGGGATAGTGAGTAATATATATATTTTTTTTGTTAGGGAAAATCTAGAGAAACTTCGGTTGCTGTCAGATAATGATCTTTAAGATTCAAAAATATCGATTATAGCTCCAGTCTTTGAGGAGTGGCGTTCGCAGAAATTTCGAAAAAAACTTACCGCGGATGAGATGACAGGTCCTAGAAGAGGTACTTGTTGGTGCGATTGGGTAGACTTAGGGATTGAAGCACCTGACGGTTGTCTTTCAGGTAAGGATGATGTCTGCTCGGTGTTGCTTTGATCCTTAGGGAGAAGGGCTGGTAGAAGCTTGATGTGCAGAAATGTGCATCCGCCAGTTTCGACTCTCGGCCCGGTTCGGGTTATAGGGAGAAGGGCTGGTAGAAGCTTGATGTACGGAAATGTGCATCCGCCAGTCTCAACTCTCTGCCCGGTTTGGGTGGTTGGGGCCTTGCCCTTTTCCCGGGGCAGGTGCTCTTGGTTTAAGTCAGTAGAAATTATTCTCTGACAAAGGGCCCTGATGTCAGACGTTTCTCTCAGGCTTTTCTCGAGCAACCTGGGTACCTTGCGGTGTTAACGAAGGGTTGTTTGGGGAAGCGGTAAGTATCCAGCCCCCCTGGGTCCACTTGGACAGCACGCAGGGAAGGTGGCCTGGGGCTAACAGGCCTTAATTGGAGCCCAGTCTTCTATCGGTGATGAGCACCGCCCAAGCAACAGCACATGTGCACCAACATGCGTACACACTGAAAATGTATTGTTGGGGAAGGGTTTGTAGTGGGGTACGAGTGATACTGTGTAAAGTTGACAACCCTAGAGAACCGAGCTTATAGTACACTTTGGACCGAATTGCAACCATTGGAAACTGAATTACAACCTTTGAAACAGTAAAAAACAGTAAAAAGAAGCGTATAATAATAATAAAATTTTACCGAAGCGCAACAATTGGTTTTGCCGGTTCGGTTTACTGCGTTTTAGCGATTGACTAAGGGACACTGGTCTTGGGCTGATCATCCAAGGCGGGCCGCCAGAGAGGAGGGTGTCTGGTGTGTAAGGTGCCGAAACACCCGATGAGGCTCTGGAACACTACTGATGACAGTGTCTGGAATATTTCCCTCACCATTACGTTTGGGGGATTAGGGGATGATTACTGACTGGTTAATTTTTTTACCTTGAAAAAGCTTTTCTAAAACGATCTACTTGTCACAAGTTCAGGTGGACCATTGACATTTCGTTCCTTATTACTAATTGTTGTGGACATATTTGCTTTCCTAATAACTTACCTGACCTAAACCTAACCGTCAGTCCTGATGGATCAGTGGCTTATACCTAAACTTAACCGTCACAGTCCTGATGGATCAGTGGTTTATACCTAACCCTAACCGTCACAGCCCTGATGGGTTAATGGCTTGGGTTGGGATCTATCCCCACACCCATTCCTGCCTAAACTTAGCCCTCACAGTCCTGATGGATCAGTGGCTTATACCTAAACCTAACCATCACAGTCCTGATGGATCAGTGGCTTATACCTAAACTTAACCGTCACAGTCCTGATGGATCAGTGGCTTATACCTAAACCTAACCGTCACAGTCCTGATGGATCAGTGGCTTATACCTAAACTTAACCGTCACAGTCCTGATGGATCAGTGGTTTATACCTAACCCTAACCGTCACAGCCCTGATGGGTTAATGGCTTGGGTTGGGATCTATCCCCACACCCATTCCTGCCTAAACTTAGCCCTCACAGTCCTGATGGATCAGTGGCTTATACCTAAACCTAACCGTCACAGTCCTGATGGATCAGTGGCTTATACCTAAACTTAACCGTCACAGTCCTGATGGATCAGTGGTTTATACCTAACCCTAACCGTCACAGCCCTGATGGGTTAATGGCTTGGGTTGGGATCTATCCCCACACCCATTCCTGCCTAAACTTAGCCCTCACAGTCCTGATGGATCAGTGGCTTATACCTAAACCTAACCGTCACAGTCCTGATGGATCAGTGGCTTATACCTAAACTTAACCGTCACAGTCCTGATGGATCAGTGGTTTATATCTAACCCTAACCGTCACAGCCCTGATGGGTTAATGGCTTGGGTTGGGATCTATCCCCACACCCATTCCTGCCTAAACTTAGCCCTCACAGTCCTGATGGATCAGTGGCTTATACCTAAACCTAACCGTCACAGTCCTGATGGATCAGTGGCTTATACCTAAACTTAACCGTCACAGTCCTGATGGATCAGTGGTTTATACCTAACCCTAACCGTCACAGCCCTGATGGGTTAATGGCTTGGGTTGGGATCTATCCCCACACCCATTCCTGCCTAAACTTAGCCGTCACAGTCCTGATGGATCAGTGGCTTATACCTAAACCTAACCGTCACAGTCCTGATGGATCAGTGGCTTATACCTAAACTTAACCGTCACAGTCCTGATGGATCAGTGGTTTATACCTAACCCTAACCGTCACAGCCCTGATGGGTTAATGGCTTGGGTTGGGATCTATCCCCACACCCATTCCTGCCTAAACTTAGCCCTCACAGTCCTGATGGATCAGTGGCTTATACCTAAACCTAACCGTCACAGTCCTGATGGATCAGTGGCTTATACCTAAACTTAACCGTCACAGTCCTGATGGATCAGTGGTTTATACCTAACCCTAACCGTCACAGCCCTGATGGGTTAATGGCTTGGGTTGGGATCTATCCCCACACCCATTCCTGCCTAAACTTAGCCCTCACAGTCCTGATGGATCAGTGGCTTATACCTAAACCTAACCGTCACAGTCCTGATGGATCAGTGGTTTATACCTAACCCTAACCGTCACAGCCCTGATGGGTTAATGGCTTGGGTTGGGATCTATCCCCACACCCATTCCTGCCTAAACTTAGCCCTCACAGTCCTGATGGATCAGTGGCTTATACCTAAACCTAACCGTCACAGTCCTGATGGATCAGTGGCTTATACCTAAACTTAACCGTCACAGTCCTGATGGATCAGTGGTTTATACCTAACCCTAACCGTCACAGCCCTGATGGGTTAATGGCTTGGGTTGGGATCTATCCCCACACCCATTCCTGCCTAAACTTAGCCCTCACAGTCCTGATGGATCAGTGGCTTATACCTAAACCTAACCGTCACAGTCCTGATGGATCAGTGGCTTATACCTAAACTTAACCGTCACAGTCCTGATGGATCAGTGGTTTATACCTAACCCTAACCGTCACAGCCCTGATGGGTTAATGGCTTGGGTTGGGATCTATCCCCACACCCATTCCTGCCTAAACTTAGCCCTCACAGTCCTGATGGATCAGTGGCTTATACCTAAACCTAACCGTCACAGTCCTGATGGATCAGTGGCTTATACCTAAACCTAACCGTCACAGTCCTGATGGATCAGTGGCTTATACCTAAACTTAACCGTCAGTCCTGATGGATCAGTGGTTTATACCTAACCCTAACCGTCACAGCCCTGATGGGTTAATGGCTTGGGTTGGGATCTATCCCCACACCCATTCCTGCCTAAACTTAGCCCTCACAGTCCTGATGGATCAGTGGCTTATACCTAAACCTAACCGTCACAGTCCTGATGGATCAGTGGCTTATACCTAAACTTAACCGTCACAGTCCTGATGGATCAGTGGTTTATACCTAACCCTAACCGTCACAGCCCTGATGGGTTAATGGCTTGGGTTGGGATCTATCCCCACACCCATTCCTGCCTAAACTTAGCCCTCACAGTCCTGATGGATCAGTGGCTTATACCTAAACCTAACCGTCACAGTCCTGATGGATCAGTGGCTTATACCTAAACTTAACCGTCACAGTCCTGATGGATCAGTGGTTTATACCTAACCCTAACCGTCACAGCCCTGATGGGTTAATGGCTTGGGTTGGGATCTATCCCCACACCCATTCCTGCCTAAACTTAGCCCTCACAGTCCTGATGGATCAGTGGCTTATACCTAAACCTAACCGTCACAGTCCTGATGGATCAGTGGCTTATACCTAAACCTAACCGTCACAGTCCTGATGGATCAGTGGCTTATACCTAAACTTAACCGTCACAGTCCTGATGGATCAGTGGTTTATACCTAACCCTAACCGTCACAGCCCTGATGGGTTAATGGCTTGGGTTGGGATCTATCCCCACACCCATTCCTGCCTAAACTTAGCCCTCACAGTCCTGATGGATCAGTGGCTTATACCTAAACCTAACCGTCACAGTCCTGATGGATCAGTGGCTTATACCTAAACTTAACCGTCACAGTCCTGATGGATCAGTGGTTTATACCTAACCCTAACCGTCACAGCCCTGATGGGTTAATGGCTTGGGTTGGGATCTATCCCCACACCCATTCCTGCCTAAACTTAGCCCTCACAGTCCTGATGGATCAGTGGCTTATACCTAAACCTAACCGTCACAGTCCTGATGGATCAGTGGCTTATACCTAAACTTAACCGTCACAGTCCTGATGGATCAGTGGTTTATACCTAACCCTAACCGTCACAGCCCTGATGGGTTAATGGCTTGGGTTGGGATCTATCCCCACACCCATTCCTGCCTAAACTTAGCCCTCACAGTCCTGATGGATCAGTGGCTTATACCTAAACCTAACCGTCACAGTCCTGATGGATCAGTGGCTTATACCTAAACTTAACCGTCACAGTCCTGATGGATCAGTGGTTTATACCTAACCCTAACCGTCACAGCCCTGATGGGTTAATGGCTTGGGTTGGGATCTATCCCCACACCCATTCCTGCCTAAACTTAGCCCTCACAGTCCTGATGGATCAGTGGCTTATACCTAAACCTAACCGTCACAGTCCTGATGGATCAGTGGCTTATACCTAAACTTAACCGTCACAGTCCTGATGGATCAGTGGTTTATACCTAACCCTAACCGTCACAGCCCTGATGGGTTAATGGCTTGGGTTGGGATCTATCCCCACACCCATTCCTGCCTAAACTTAGCCCTCACAGTCCTGATGGATCAGTGGCTTATACCTAAACCTAACCGTCACAGTCCTGATGGATCAGTGGCTTATACCTAACCCTCATCACAGGGTTATTGTATTAGTTTGGGTTTATACCTAACCCTACCCATCACAGCCCTGATGGATCAATGTTTTGGGTTTAGCTCCACACGGATCTTTTCCCATAATTTACCTGTTATAGTCTGGGTTAAGGGTTTTTCTTATACCAATTCTTGGTTCAGCCCTACTGGTTGCGGTTCAGACGAGGGGCGTTTGTAATTCTTCACCCACATATTATTATTATATTATTATTTTTTTTATATAAATTACCGATGTCGCTTTTTGGAGGAGGGCGTGTTGGGGTTTTGTTTTTGGGGAGGGGCGTGGGGATTAGTGCGTGGGGATTCGTTGGGGGGTTTAGATTAGAGTTAAGGGAAGTGTGTGTGCCCAGTCAGGCCATGCATTTCCTGGGGGGGAGGGTCTTTTTGTTTATGGAGACCCGATACCAATGATGGTAAGGCCCCTAAGGTGGGGGGACGGCAGAGTCAAACAAGCGTCGGCCAGTGCCTTTCCTCAGACTCTTTTCCGGCCTAAGCAAGTGCTGGGTCGGGGAGGAGCTGTTGTAATTCTAAAAAACCTAACCTTGCCAGAGCCATCGGACCTGACCTGCTGGGAGACCCAAGTAGGGGTCAGATAAAGGGTTTTTTTGGGGATTAGTTTAGTACCGTCGATTGGGTGCTGAGCAGCAGTTAAAATTGGGAGTAATTTTATTACTGGAGGAATGTGATGCCGGGCCAGGATTACCCAGTGTTGGCCTTAGGGTTGAGCTGGGTTCGCTGGTTCGGAGCAGGTTCATTCAAGGACTTTGCATTCCGTCTGGTCCGTAGGGGATTGGCGTGTGTGTGGGGGTAGGGTAGGATTGGAGTACTTGCAGATCCGAGTACTTGATATTGAATCAGAAGATACTGATGGGAGTGCAGTGCCAGGCCAGGATTATCCGGTCATGATCTTCGGATCGGGCTTTGCACTCTGCCAGGTTTTGAGTATGATGGGGTCAAAGTAGGGCCCCGTACTCTATTGGTCTTTGGAAAGAAGTAGGGAAGCGTGAGGAGTGGTTTAGTTTGGCCGGGTTTTTTGTTTTTTTGGGGGGGCAGAGGCTCCCTCCGGCATCTTTCTTGGCCTATGGCTGGGGGAGATGCGGGATGGGGGAGCGAGCCAGGCCCAGACAGGCCCTAGGGAAATGTGCGACCCAGACAGGTCTAGCATTTCTTGGTTCGTCTCTGATGGGTTGGAGGGGGTTAGGGTTTGTTTAGGATGGGCGGTATTGGGACAGTGAGTAATATATATATTTTTGTTGTTTGTTTTGGATAGGATGGACACAGATGCGGAATTCAAGAGGACGGTTAGAGTATTTTTTCGATATATTAAGGCCTACCACTACGACCTAGAGGTCAGGGAGGCAGAGGAACAGAACCGCCAGCCAGCACACATGCTGGGATTGGCAAGGCGGGTTGCTGGGGGAGCTAAGCCAGCGTTTCCATCCTTGGACACAGAATGGCTGAATTATGGTAATGCCAGGAACTGGCTGCACACGGGAGTCCAGATCCTGAGCTCTCATTACATGGAGGCTCTGCAAGGGATCCGGGAGGAGCTATCAACCGTCTCCCGAGAACGGTGGGAGGAGGCGTTGCAGGTGGCAACAAGGTGGGCGCGCCGTAATGTAAAGGGGCTCAGGGTGCGTACCATTGACCTGGCCATTGGGGAAGTGAGGCGGACTATGTCCGGGGCCCCGGGGCAGAATCAGCAAAGAATGGGGGAAGTGGCTGAGCAGGGGGTTCTGGACCCAGGGCCAGCGGCCAAAATCCTGGTTCAGGAACGGGGAGGGTTGGCAGTGGCAGTAGAACCTATGCCCACGCCGCTGCCAAAGCGGAAAAAGCCAGCCCAACGGAGGTCGCCAAGATCTCAGATTCAGGACAAGAAACAAGAGCAGCAGGGTTCGGTAGGGGTGACTAAGAGTCCGGGCCAGGGGCCACGGGAGAACCGAGGAGTGGAGGAGCAGGGAGAGCTACAGGAGGTTTTTAGCTTGGAATCCCTGGAGCTTGGGGAAAGCCCCCCGTGGTCCTTAGAGGAGGACTTGAGGGAAGGGGCGAAGAAGAGTCAAGGCGCAGAGGCAGCAGTAAGAGAGGAACAGGCGCCGGTGAAGAAGACAGAAGGAAGGGGTCAGCAAGGTACTGGGGAGCAGGGCTTAAGCCTGCACCTCAAACACACCCACCCTGATGGGGAGAAAAACTGGGAGCTGGCTCCAGTCAGGAGTATTCTAATAGTAGGCGATTCTAATTTGGGGAGGCTCCCCAAAATCAGTAACAGGGAGGTGGAGGTGGACTGTTTTCCTGGAATAAACCTGGCCCAGGCCTATAATTTAATTAAACACAGGACCCCGGTATCCCCGGTTGTACGGCATCTGATAATTTCAGTGGGTATCAACAACAGGAGGCAGGGGGACAGGGGTAACCTAAAACAGGGCTTGGCACGACTACGGGAGGCAGCGGCTAGGACCTTCCCTAGAGCAAGGATTTATATCCCTTTGTTAAATTTTAACAAGGATTTGCCAAGGTGGCAAAAGCAGAATCTGGCCTTGATTAATACCTTGATTACAGAAACAGGTCAGGTCTTACCCATCCTGCCAGAGGAAGATTTTCGTACTGAGAAAGATGGGATACATTGGACCTCAGGTACAGCGGAAATGATGCTTCGGCACTGGCTTACTGGGCTCCAGAGATAATTTGGAGGCCCACAAGGAGGACAATGATTTTTTGGTTATATTTATTGTGGGAATAAGTTGGGAGTTAAGGGGATTATTGTTATTGTTTTTTTTAAATGTAACAATTAAGTTCATAAAAGAGAAAATAAACAAGGATGAGAATGTCCAAACAAATAAAGAATAAAAGAATTAAGAAATAAAGAATAAAAAATGAAAAAATGGAGAAAATGATGATTAGGGGGAAGGTAGGACAATAGTCCAAAGACCTAACCCTGGATCTGAATCTCCTTTATTTAACTCCGTTTGAGTTAGCAAAATATCGATAAAAGCTTCGGTTTGCCTAAAAGTAGTTTCGAAAAACGTACTATGGGTGTGATGACGGGTCCTAGAGAAGGGACTGGTCGGGTTTGAAGTGTCAATAAAGGCTTTGTTAAGCTCCAAAAAATCCTGGTTAAGGAAAGATTTTCAAAAAAATCAGTAAAATTTGAGTTTTTGCCTAGTTGATAGGATCATAGGGAATCTCAATATCGATAAATACTTTGGGTTTTGGCCTATTTTGACAGGATCATGAGGCATCTCGGGATATCGATTAATACTTTGATTTTTGCCTAATTGGCAGGATCATGAGGAATATCGAGATATCGATAACTTCGGGTTTTGATCTGTAGGGGAGTGATTTTTGAATTCCGAAAAATTTAGAGAAATTTCGGTTGCTGCCCAGTCGGATAGTGATCCATGGGTTGGAAAATATCGATTATAGCTCCAATCTGTGAGGAGTAGCGTTCGCAGAATTTTCGAGAAAAAACTTACCGCGGGTGAGGTGACAGGTCCTGGAATAGGTACCTTTTGGTGCAGTTGGATAAAGTTAGGGATTGAAGCACCTGACGGTTGTCTTTCAGGTAAGGATGATGTCTGCTCGGTGTTGCTTTGATCCTTAGAGAGAAGGGCTGGTAGAAGCTTGATGTGCAGAAATGTGCATCCGCCAGTTTCGACTCTCGGCCCGGTTCGGGTTATAGGGAGAAGGGCTGGTAGAAGCTTGATGTACGGAAATGTGCATCCGCCAGTCTCAACTCTCTGCCCGGTTTGGGTGGTTGGGGCCTTGCCCTTTTCCCGGGGCAGGTGCTCTTGGTTTAAGTCAGTAGAAATTATTCTCTGACAAAGGGCCCTGATGTCAGACGTTTCTCTCAGGCTTTTCTCGAGCAACCTGGGTACCTTGCGGTGTTAACGAAGGGTTGTTTGGGGAAGCGGTAAGTATCCAGCCCCCCTGGGTCCACTTGGACAGCACGCAGGGAAGGTGGCCTGGGGCTAACAGGCCTTAATTGGAGCCCAGTCTTCTATCGGTGATGAGCACCGCCCAAGCAACAGCACATGTGCACCAACATGCGTACACACTGAAAATGTATTGTTGGGGAAGGGTTTGTAGTGGGGTACGAGTGATACTGTGTAAAGTTGACAACCCTAGAGAACCGAGCTTATAGTACACTTTGGACCGAATTGCAACCATTGGAAACTGAATTACAACCTTTGAAACAGTAAAAAACAGTAAAAAGAAGCGTATAATAATAAAAAAATTTTACCGAAGCGCAACAATTGGTTTTGCCGGTTCGGTTTATTGTGTTTTAGCGATTGACTAAGGGACACTGGTCTTGGGCTGATCATCCAAGGCGGGCCGCCAGAGAGGAGGGTGTCTGGTGTGTAAGGTGCCGAAACACCCGATGAGGCTCTGGAACACTACTGATGACAGTGTCTGGAATATTTCCCTCACCATTACGTTTGGGGGATTAGGGGATGATTACTGACTGGTTAATTTTTTTACCTTGAAAAAGCTTTTCTAAACGATCTACTTGTCACAAGTTCAGGTGGACCATTGACATTTCGTTCCTTATTACTAATTGTTGTGGACATATTTGCTTTCCTAATAACTTACCTGACCTAAACCTAACCGTCAGTCCTGATGGATCAGTGGCTTATACCTAAACTTAGCCATCACAGTCCTGATGGATCAGTGGCTTATACCTAAACCTAACCGTCACAGTCCTGATGGATCAGTGGCTTATACCTAAACTTAACCGTCACAGTCCTGATGGATCAGTGGTTTATACCTAACCCTAACCGTCACAGCCCTGATGGGTTAATGGCTTGGGTTGGGATCTATCCCCACACCCATTCCTGCCTAAACTTAGCCCTCACAGTCCTGATGGATCAGTGGCTTATACCTAAACCTAACCGTCACAGTCCTGATGGATCAGTGGCTTATACCTAAACTTAACCGTCACAGTCCTGATGGATCAGTGGTTTATACCTAACCCTAACCGTCACAGCCCTGATGGGTTAATGGCTTGGGTTGGGATCTATCCCCACACCCATTCCTGCCTAAACTTAGCCCTCACAGTCCTGATGGATCAGTGGCTTATACCTAAACCTAACCGTCACAGTCCTGATGGATCAGTGGCTTATACCTAAACTTAACCGTCACAGTCCTGATGGATCAGTGGTTTATACCTAACCCTAACCGTCACAGCCCTGATGGGTTAATGGCTTGGGTTGGGATCTATCCCCACACCCATTCCTGCCTAAACTTAGCCCTCACAGTCCTGATGGATCAGTGGCTTATACCTAAACCTAACCGTCACAGTCCTGATGGATCAGTGGCTTATACCTAAACCTAACCGTCACAGTCCTGATGGATCAGTGGCTTATACCTAAACTTAACCGTCACAGTCCTGATGGATCAGTGGTTTATACCTAACCCTAACCGTCACAGCCCTGATGGGTTAATGGCTTGGGTTGGGATCTATCCCCACACCCATTCCTGCCTAAACTTAGCCCTCACAGTCCTGATGGATCAGTGGCTTATACCTAAACCTAACCGTCACAGTCCTGATGGATCAGTGGCTTATACCTAAACTTAACCGTCACAGTCCTGATGGATCAGTGGTTTATACCTAACCCTAACCGTCACAGCCCTGATGGGTTAATGGCTTGGGTTGGGATCTATCCCCACACCCATTCCTGCCTAAACTTAGCCCTCACAGTCCTGATGGATCAGTGGCTTATACCTAAACCTAACCGTCACAGTCCTGATGGATCAGTGGCTTATACCTAAACTTAACCGTCACAGTCCTGATGGATCAGTGGTTTATACCTAACCCTAACCGTCACAGCCCTGATGGGTTAATGGCTTGGGTTGGGATCTATCCCCACACCCATTCCTGCCTAAACTTAGCCCTCACAGTCCTGATGGATCAGTGGCTTATACCTAAACCTAACCGTCACAGTCCTGATGGATCAGTGGCTTATACCTAAACTTAACCGTCACAGTCCTGATGGATCAGTGGTTTATACCTAACCCTAACCGTCACAGCCCTGATGGGTTAATGGCTTGGGTTGGGATCTATCCCCACACCCATTCCTGCCTAAACTTAGCCCTCACAGTCCTGATGGATCAGTGGCTTATACCTAAACCTAACCGTCACAGTCCTGATGGATCAGTGGCTTATACCTAAACTTAACCGTCACAGTCCTGATGGATCAGTGGTTTATACCTAACCCTAACCGTCACAGCCCTGATGGGTTAATGGCTTGGGTTGGGATCTATCCCCACACCCATTCCTGCCTAAACTTAGCCCTCACAGTCCTGATGGATCAGTGGCTTATACCTAAACCTAACCGTCACAGTCCTGATGGATCAGTGGCTTATACCTAACCCTCATCACAGGGTTATTGTATTAGTTTGGGTTTATACCTAACCCTACCCATCACAGCCCTGATGGATCAATGTTTTGGGTTTAGCTCCACACGGATCTTTTCCCATAATTTACCTGTTATAGTCTGGGTTAAGGGTTTTTCTTATACCAATTCTTGGTTCAGCCCTACTGGTTGCGGTTCAGACGAGGGGCGTTTGTAATTCTTCACCCACATATTATTATTATATTATTATTTTTTTTATATAAATTACCGATGTCGCTTTTTGGAGGAGGGCGTGTTGGGGTTTTGTTTTTGGGGAGGGGCGTGGGGATTAGTGCGTGGGGATTCGTTGGGGGGTTTAGATTAGAGTTAAGGGAAGTGTGTGTGCCCAGTCAGGCCATGCATTTCCTGGGGGGGAGGGTCTTTTTGTTTATGGAGACCCGATACCAATGATGGTAAGGCCCCTAAGGTGGGGGGACGGCAGAGTCAAACAAGCGTCGGCCAGTGCCTTTCCTCAGACTCTTTTCCGGCCTAAGCAAGTGCTGGGTCGGGGAGGAGCTGTTGTAATTCTAAAAAACCTAACCTTGCCAGAGCCATCGGACCTGACCTGCTGGGAGACCCAAGTAGGGGTCAGATAAAGGGTTTTTTTGGGGATTAGTTTAGTACCGTCGATTGGGTGCTGAGCAGCAGTTAAAATTGGGAGTAATTTTATTACTGGAGGAATGTGATGCCGGGCCAGGATTACCCAGTGTTGGCCTTAGGGTTGAGCTGGGTTCGCTGGTTCGGAGCAGGTTCATTCAAGGACTTTGCATTCCGTCTGGTCCGTAGGGGATTGGCGTGTGTGTGGGGGTAGGGTAGGATTGGAGTACTTGCAGATCCGAGTACTTGATATTGAATCAGAAGATACTGATGGGAGTGCAGTGCCAGGCCAGGATTATCCGGTCATGATCTTCGGATCGGGCTTTGCACTCTGCCAGGTTTTGAGTATGATGGGGTCAAAGTAGGGCCCCGTACTCTATTGGTCTTTGGAAAGAAGTAGGGAAGCGTGAGGAGTGGTTTAGTTTGGCCGGGTTTTTTGTTTTTTTGGGGGGGCAGAGGCTCCCTCCGGCATCTTTCTTGGCCTATGGCTGGGGGAGATGCGGGATGGGGGAGCGAGCCAGGCCCAGACAGGCCCTAGGGAAATGTGCGACCCAGACAGGTCTAGCATTTCTTGGTTCGTCTCTGATGGGTTGGAGGGGGTTAGGGTTTGTTTAGGATGGGCGGTATTGGGACAGTGAGTAATATATATATTTTTGTTGTTTGTTTTGGATAGGATGGACACAGATGCGGAATTCAAGAGGACGGTTAGAGTATTTTTTCGATATATTAAGGCCTACCACTACGACCTAGAGGTCAGGGAGGCAGAGGAACAGAACCGCCAGCCAGCACACATGCTGGGATTGGCAAGGCGGGTTGCTGGGGGAGCTAAGCCAGCGTTTCCATCCTTGGACACAGAATGGCTGAATTATGGTAATGCCAGGAACTGGCTGCACACGGGAGTCCAGATCCTGAGCTCTCATTACATGGAGGCTCTGCAAGGGATCCGGGAGGAGCTATCAACCGTCTCCCGAGAACGGTGGGAGGAGGCGTTGCAGGTGGCAACAAGGTGGGCGCGCCGTAATGTAAAGGGGCTCAGGGTGCGTACCATTGACCTGGCCATTGGGGAAGTGAGGCGGACTATGTCCGGGGCCCCGGGGCAGAATCAGCAAAGAATGGGGGAAGTGGCTGAGCAGGGGGTTCTGGACCCAGGGCCAGCGGCCAAAATCCTGGTTCAGGAACGGGGAGGGTTGGCAGTGGCAGTAGAACCTATGCCCACGCCGCTGCCAAAGCGGAAAAAGCCAGCCCAACGGAGGTCGCCAAGATCTCAGATTCAGGACAAGAAACAAGAGCAGCAGGGTTCGGTAGGGGTGACTAAGAGTCCGGGCCAGGGGCCACGGGAGAACCGAGGAGTGGAGGAGCAGGGAGAGCTACAGGAGGTTTTTAGCTTGGAATCCCTGGAGCTTGGGGAAAGCCCCCCGTGGTCCTTAGAGGAGGACTTGAGGGAAGGGGCGAAGAAGAGTCAAGGCGCAGAGGCAGCAGTAAGAGAGGAACAGGCGCCGGTGAAGAAGACAGAAGGAAGGGGTCAGCAAGGTACTGGGGAGCAGGGCTTAAGCCTGCACCTCAAACACACCCACCCTGATGGGGAGAAAAACTGGGAGCTGGCTCCAGTCAGGAGTATTCTAATAGTAGGCGATTCTAATTTGGGGAGGCTCCCCAAAATCAGTAACAGGGAGGTGGAGGTGGACTGTTTTCCTGGAATAAACCTGGCCCAGGCCTATAATTTAATTAAACACAGGACCCCGGTATCCCCGGTTGTACGGCATCTGATAATTTCAGTGGGTATCAACAACAGGAGGCAGGGGGACAGGGGTAACCTAAAACAGGGCTTGGCACGACTACGGGAGGCAGCGGCTAGGACCTTCCCTAGAGCAAGGATTTATATCCCTTTGTTAAATTTTAACAAGGATTTGCCAAGGTGGCAAAAGCAGAATCTGGCCTTGATTAATACCTTGATTACAGAAACAGGTCAGGTCTTACCCATCCTGCCAGAGGAAGATTTTCGTACTGAGAAAGATGGGATACATTGGACCTCAGGTACAGCGGAAATGATGCTTCGGCACTGGCTTACTGGGCTCCAGAGATAATTTGGAGGCCCACAAGGAGGACAATGATTTTTTGGTTATATTTATTGTGGGAATAAGTTGGGAGTTAAGGGGATTATTGTTATTGTTTTTTTTAAATGTAACAATTAAGTTCATAAAAGAGAAAATAAACAAGGATGAGAATGTCCAAACAAATAAAGAATAAAAGAATTAAGAAATAAAGAATAAAAAATGAAAAAATGGAGAAAATGATGATTAGGGGGAAGGTAGGACAATAGTCCAAAGACCTAACCCTGGATCTGAATCTCCTTTATTTAACTCCGTTTGAGTTAGCAAAATATCGATAAAAGCTTCGGTTTGCCTAAAAGTAGTTTCGAAAAACGTACTATGGGTGTGATGACGGGTCCTAGAGAAGGGACTGGTCGGGTTTGAAGTGTCAATAAAGGCTTTGTTAAGCTCCAAAAAATCCTGGTTAAGGAAAGATTTTCAAAAAAATCAGTAAAATTTGAGTTTTTGCCTAGTTGATAGGATCATAGGGAATCTCAATATCGATAAATACTTTGGGTTTTGGCCTATTTTGACAGGATCATGAGGCATCTCGGGATATCGATTAATACTTTGATTTTTGCCTAATTGGCAGGATCATGAGGAATATCGAGATATCGATAACTTCGGGTTTTGATCTGTAGGGGAGTGATTTTTGAATTCCGAAAAATTTAGAGAAATTTCGGTTGCTGCCCAGTCGGATAGTGATCCATGGGTTGGAAAATATCGATTATAGCTCCAATCTGTGAGGAGTAGCGTTCGCAGAATTTTCGAGAAAAAACTTACCGCGGGTGAGGTGACAGGTCCTGGAATAGGTACCTTTTGGTGCAGTTGGATAAAGTTAGGGATTGAAGCACCTGACGGTTGTCTTTCAGGTAAGGATGATGTCTGCTCGGTGTTGCTTTGATCCTTAGAGAGAAGGGCTGGTAGAAGCTTGATGTGCAGAAATGTGCATCCGCCAGTTTCGACTCTCGGCCCGGTTCGGGTTATAGGGAGAAGGGCTGGTAGAAGCTTGATGTACGGAAATGTGCATCCGCCAGTCTCAACTCTCTGCCCGGTTTGGGTGGTTGGGGCCTTGCCCTTTTCCCGGGGCAGGTGCTCTTGGTTTAAGTCAGTAGAAATTATTCTCTGACAAAGGGCCCTGATGTCAGACGTTTCTCTCAGGCTTTTCTCGAGCAACCTGGGTACCTTGCGGTGTTAACGAAGGGTTGTTTGGGGAAGCGGTAAGTATCCAGCCCCCCTGGGTCCACTTGGACAGCACGCAGGGAAGGTGGCCTGGGGCTAACAGGCCTTAATTGGAGCCCAGTCTTCTATCGGTGATGAGCACCGCCCAAGCAACAGCACATGTGCACCAACATGCGTACACACTGAAAATGTATTGTTGGGGAAGGGTTTGTAGTGGGGTACGAGTGATACTGTGTAAAGTTGACAACCCTAGAGAACCGAGCTTATAGTACACTTTGGACCGAATTGCAACCATTGGAAACTGAATTACAACCTTTGAAACAGTAAAAAACAGTAAAAAGAAGCGTATAATAATAAAAAAATTTTACCGAAGCGCAACAATTGGTTTTGCCGGTTCGGTTTATTGTGTTTTAGCGATTGACTAAGGGACACTGGTCTTGGGCTGATCATCCAAGGCGGGCCGCCAGAGAGGAGGGTGTCTGGTGTGTAAGGTGCCGAAACACCCGATGAGGCTCTGGAACACTACTGATGACAGTGTCTGGAATATTTCCCTCACCATTACGTTTGGGGGATTAGGGGATGATTACTGACTGGTTAATTTTTTTACCTTGAAAAAGCTTTTCTAAACGATCTACTTGTCACAAGTTCAGGTGGACCATTGACATTTCGTTCCTTATTACTAATTGTTGTGGACATATTTGCTTTCCTAATAACTTACCTGACCTAAACCTAACCGTCAGTCCTGATGGATCAGTGGCTTATACCTAAACTTAGCCATCACAGTCCTGATGGATCAGTGGCTTATACCTAAACCTAACCGTCACAGTCCTGATGGATCAGTGGCTTATACCTAAACTTAACCGTCACAGTCCTGATGGATCAGTGGTTTATACCTAACCCTAACCGTCACAGCCCTGATGGGTTAATGGCTTGGGTTGGGATCTATCCCCACACCCATTCCTGCCTAAACTTAGCCCTCACAGTCCTGATGGATCAGTGGCTTATACCTAAACCTAACCGTCACAGTCCTGATGGATCAGTGGCTTATACCTAAACTTAACCGTCACAGTCCTGATGGATCAGTGGTTTATACCTAACCCTAACCGTCACAGCCCTGATGGGTTAATGGCTTGGGTTGGGATCTATCCCCACACCCATTCCTGCCTAAACTTAGCCCTCACAGTCCTGATGGATCAGTGGCTTATACCTAAACCTAACCGTCACAGTCCTGATGGATCAGTGGCTTATACCTAAACTTAACCGTCACAGTCCTGATGGATCAGTGGTTTATACCTAACCCTAACCGTCACAGCCCTGATGGGTTAATGGCTTGGGTTGGGATCTATCCCCACACCCATTCCTGCCTAAACTTAGCCCTCACAGTCCTGATGGATCAGTGGCTTATACCTAAACCTAACCGTCACAGTCCTGATGGATCAGTGGCTTATACCTAAACCTAACCGTCACAGTCCTGATGGATCAGTGGCTTATACCTAAACTTAACCGTCAGTCCTGATGGATCAGTGGTTTATACCTAACCCTAACCGTCACAGCCCTGATGGGTTAATGGCTTGGGTTGGGATCTATCCCCACACCCATTCCTGCCTAAACTTAGCCCTCACAGTCCTGATGGATCAGTGGCTTATACCTAAACCTAACCGTCACAGTCCTGATGGATCAGTGGCTTATACCTAAACTTAACCGTCACAGTCCTGATGGATCAGTGGTTTATACCTAACCCTAACCGTCACAGCCCTGATGGGTTAATGGCTTGGGTTGGGATCTATCCCCACACCCATTCCTGCCTAAACTTAGCCCTCACAGTCCTGATGGATCAGTGGCTTATACCTAAACCTAACCGTCACAGTCCTGATGGATCAGTGGCTTATACCTAAACCTAACCGTCACAGTCCTGATGGATCAGTGGCTTATACCTAAACTTAACCGTCAGTCCTGATGGATCAGTGGTTTATACCTAACCCTAACCGTCACAGCCCTGATGGGTTAATGGCTTGGGTTGGGATCTATCCCCACACCCATTCCTGCCTAAACTTAGCCCTCACAGTCCTGATGGATCAGTGGCTTATACCTAAACCTAACCGTCACAGTCCTGATGGATCAGTGGCTTATACCTAAACTTAACCGTCACAGTCCTGATGGATCAGTGGTTTATACCTAACCCTAACCGTCACAGCCCTGATGGGTTAATGGCTTGGGTTGGGATCTATCCCCACACCCATTCCTGCCTAAACTTAGCCCTCACAGTCCTGATGGATCAGTGGCTTATACCTAAACCTAACCGTCACAGTCCTGATGGATCAGTGGCTTATACCTAAACTTAACCGTCACAGTCCTGATGGATCAGTGGTTTATACCTAACCCTAACCGTCACAGCCCTGATGGGTTAATGGCTTGGGTTGGGATCTATCCCCACACCCATTCCTGCCTAAACTTAGCCCTCACAGTCCTGATGGATCAGTGGCTTATACCTAAACCTAACCGTCACAGTCCTGATGGATCAGTGGCTTATACCTAAACCTAACCGTCACAGTCCTGATGGATCAGTGGCTTATACCTAAACTTAACCGTCAGTCCTGATGGATCAGTGGTTTATACCTAACCCTAACCGTCACAGCCCTGATGGGTTAATGGCTTGGGTTGGGATCTATCCCCACACCCATTCCTGCCTAAACTTAGCCCTCACAGTCCTGATGGATCAGTGGCTTATACCTAAACCTAACCGTCACAGTCCTGATGGATCAGTGGCTTATACCTAAACTTAACCGTCACAGTCCTGATGGATCAGTGGTTTATACCTAACCCTAACCGTCACAGCCCTGATGGGTTAATGGCTTGGGTTGGGATCTATCCCCACACCCATTCCTGCCTAAACTTAGCCCTCACAGTCCTGATGGATCAGTGGCTTATACCTAAACCTAACCGTCACAGTCCTGATGGATCAGTGGCTTATACCTAAACTTAACCGTCACAGTCCTGATGGATCAGTGGTTTATACCTAACCCTAACCGTCACAGCCCTGATGGGTTAATGGCTTGGGTTGGGATCTATCCCCACACCCATTCCTGCCTAAACTTAGCCCTCACAGTCCTGATGGATCAGTGGCTTATACCTAAACCTAACCGTCACAGTCCTGATGGATCAGTGGCTTATACCTAAACCTAACCGTCACAGTCCTGATGGATCAGTGGCTTATACCTAAACTTAACCGTCAGTCCTGATGGATCAGTGGTTTATACCTAACCCTAACCGTCACAGCCCTGATGGGTTAATGGCTTGGGTTGGGATCTATCCCCACACCCATTCCTGCCTAAACTTAGCCCTCACAGTCCTGATGGATCAGTGGCTTATACCTAAACCTAACCGTCACAGTCCTGATGGATCAGTGGCTTATACCTAAACTTAACCGTCACAGTCCTGATGGATCAGTGGTTTATACCTAACCCTAACCGTCACAGCCCTGATGGGTTAATGGCTTGGGTTGGGATCTATCCCCACACCCATTCCTGCCTAAACTTAGCCCTCACAGTCCTGATGGATCAGTGGCTTATACCTAAACCTAACCGTCACAGTCCTGATGGATCAGTGGCTTATACCTAAACTTAACCGTCACAGTCCTGATGGATCAGTGGTTTATACCTAACCCTAACCGTCACAGCCCTGATGGGTTAATGGCTTGGGTTGGGATCTATCCCCACACCCATTCCTGCCTAAACTTAGCCCTCACAGTCCTGATGGATCAGTGGCTTATACCTAAACCTAACCGTCACAGTCCTGATGGATCAGTGGCTTATACCTAAACCTAACCGTCACAGTCCTGATGGATCAGTGGCTTATACCTAAACTTAACCGTCACAGTCCTGATGGATCAGTGGTTTATACCTAACCCTAACCGTCACAGCCCTGATGGGTTAATGGCTTGGGTTGGGATCTATCCCCACACCCATTCCTGCCTAAACTTAGCCCTCACAGTCCTGATGGATCAGTGGCTTATACCTAAACCTAACCGTCACAGTCCTGATGGATCAGTGGCTTATACCTAAACTTAACCGTCACAGTCCTGATGGATCAGTGGTTTATACCTAACCCTAACCGTCACAGCCCTGATGGGTTAATGGCTTGGGTTGGGATCTATCCCCACACCCATTCCTGCCTAAACTTAGCCCTCACAGTCCTGATGGATCAGTGGCTTATACCTAAACCTAACCGTCACAGTCCTGATGGATCAGTGGCTTATACCTAAACTTAACCGTCACAGTCCTGATGGATCAGTGGTTTATACCTAACCCTAACCGTCACAGCCCTGATGGGTTAATGGCTTGGGTTGGGATCTATCCCCACACCCATTCCTGCCTAAACTTAGCCCTCACAGTCCTGATGGATCAGTGGCTTATACCTAAACCTAACCGTCACAGTCCTGATGGATCAGTGGCTTATACCTAAACTTAACCGTCACAGTCCTGATGGATCAGTGGTTTATACCTAACCCTAACCGTCACAGCCCTGATGGGTTAATGGCTTGGGTTGGGATCTATCCCCACACCCATTCCTGCCTAAACTTAGCCCTCACAGTCCTGATGGATCAGTGGCTTATACCTAAACCTAACCGTCACAGTCCTGATGGATCAGTGGCTTATACCTAAACTTAACCGTCACAGTCCTGATGGATCAGTGGTTTATACCTAACCCTAACCGTCACAGCCCTGATGGGTTAATGGCTTGGGTTGGGATCTATCCCCACACCCATTCCTGCCTAAACTTAGCCCTCACAGTCCTGATGGATCAGTGGCTTATACCTAAACCTAACCGTCACAGTCCTGATGGATCAGTGGCTTATACCTAAACTTAACCGTCACAGTCCTGATGGATCAGTGGTTTATATCTAACCCTAACCGTCACAGCCCTGATGGGTTAATGGCTTGGGTTGGGATCTATCCCCACACCCATTCCTGCCTAAACTTAGCCCTCACAGTCCTGATGGATCAGTGGCTTATACCTAAACCTAACCGTCACAGTCCTGATGGATCAGTGGCTTATACCTAAACTTAACCGTCACAGTCCTGATGGATCAGTGGTTTATACCTAACCCTAACCGTCACAGCCCTGATGGGTTAATGGCTTGGGTTGGGATCTATCCCCACACCCATTCCTGCCTAAACTTAACCGTCACAGTCCTGATGGATCAGTGGCTTATACCTAAACCTAACCGTCACAGTCCTGATGGATCAGTGGCTTATACCTAAACTTAACCGTCACAGTCCTGATGGATCAGTGGTTTATACCTAACCCTAACCGTCACAGCCCTGATGGGTTAATGGCTTGGGTTGGGATCTATCCCCACACCCATTCCTGCCTAAACTTAGCCCTCACAGTCCTGATGGATCAGTGGCTTATACCTAAACCTAACCGTCACAGTCCTGATGGATCAGTGGCTTATACCTAAACTTAACCGTCACAGTCCTGATGGATCAGTGGTTTATACCTAACCCTAACCGTCACAGCCCTGATGGGTTAATGGCTTGGGTTGGGATCTATCCCCACACCCATTCCTGCCTAAACTTAGCCCTCACAGTCCTGATGGATCAGTGGCTTATACCTAAACCTAACCGTCACAGTCCTGATGGATCAGTGGTTTATACCTAACCCTAACCGTCACAGCCCTGATGGGTTAATGGCTTGGGTTGGGATCTATCCCCACACCCATTCCTGCCTAAACTTAGCCCTCACAGTCCTGATGGATCAGTGGCTTATACCTAAACCTAACCGTCACAGTCCTGATGGATCAGTGGCTTATACCTAAACTTAACCGTCACAGTCCTGATGGATCAGTGGTTTATACCTAACCCTAACCGTCACAGCCCTGATGGGTTAATGGCTTGGGTTGGGATCTATCCCCACACCCATTCCTGCCTAAACTTAGCCCTCACAGTCCTGATGGATCAGTGGCTTATACCTAACCCTCATCACAGGGTTATTGTATTAGTTTGGGTGTATACTTAACCCTACCCATCATAGGGTTATTGTATTTGTTTGGGTTATACCTAGCCCTACCCATCACAGGGTTATGGTATTAGTTTGGGTTTATACCTAACCCTACCCATCACAGCCCTGATGGATCAATGTTTTGGGTTTAGCTCCACACGGATCTTTTCCCATAATTTACCTGTTATAGTCTGGGTTAAGGGTTTTTCTTATACCAATTCTTGGTTCAGCCCTACTGGTTGCGGTTCAGACGAGGGGCGTTTGTAATTCTTCACCCACATATTATTATTTTTTTATAAATTACCGATGTCGCTTTTTGGAGGAGGGCGTGTTGGGGTTTTGTTTTTGGGGAGGGGCGTGGGGATTAGTGCGTGGGGATTCGTTGGGGGGTTTAGATTAGAGTTAAGGGAAGTGTGTGTGCCCAGTCAGGCCATGCATTTCCTGGGGGGGAGGGTCTTTTTGTTTATGGAGACCCGATACCAATGATGGTAAGGCCCCTAAGGTGGGGGGACGGCAGAGTCAAACAAGCGTCGGCCAGTGCCTTTCCTCAGACTCTTTTCCGGCCTAAGCAAGTGCTGGGTCGGGGAGGAGCTGTTGTAATTCTAAAAAACCTAACCTTGCCAGAGCCATCGGACCTGACCTGCTGGGAGACCCAAGTAGGGGTCAGATAAAGGGTTTTTTTGGGGATTAGTTTAGTACCGTCGATTGGGTGCTGAGCAGCAGTTAAAATTGGGAGTAATTTTATTACTGGAGGAATGTGATGCCGGGCCAGGATTACCCAGTGTTGGCCTTAGGGTTGAGCTGGGTTCGCTGGTTCGGAGCAGGTTCATTCAAGGACTTTGCATTCCGTCTGGTCCGTAGGGGATTGGCGTGTGCGGGGGGGTAGGGTAGGGTAGGATTGGAGTACTTGCAGATCCGAGTACTTGAAATTGAATCAGAAGATACTGATGGGAGTGCAGTGCCAGGCCAGGATTATCCGGTCATGATCTTCGGGTCGGGCTTTGCACTCTGCCAGGTTTTGAGCATGGTGGGGTCAAAGTAGGGCCCCGTACTCTATTGGTCTGTGGAAAGAAGTAGGGAAGCGTGAGGAGTGGTTTAGTTTGGCCGGGTTTTTTGTTTTTTTTGGGGGGGCAGAGGCTCCCTCCGGCATCTTTCTTGGCCTATGGCTGGGGGAGATGCGGGATGGGGGAGCGAGCCAGGCCCAGACAGGCCCTAGGGAAATGTGCGACCCAGACAGGTCTAGCATTTCTTGGTTCGTCTCTGATGGGTTGGAGGGGGTTAGGGTTTGTTTAGGATGGGCGGTATTGGGATAGTGAGTAATATATATATTTTTTTTGTTAGGGAAAATCTAGAGAAACTTCGGTTGCTGTCAGATAATGATCTTTAAGATTCAAAAATATCGATTATAGCTCCAGTCTTTGAGGAGTGGCGTTCGCAGAAATTTCGAAAAAAACTTACCGCGGATGAGATGACAGGTCCTAGAAGAGGTACTTGTTGGTGCGATTGGGTAGACTTAGGGATTGAAGCACCTGACGGTTGTCTTTCAGGTAAGGATGATGTCTGCTCGGTGTTGCTTTGATCCTTAGGGAGAAGGGCTGGTAGAAGCTTGATGTGCAGAAATGTGCATCCGCCAGTTTCGACTCTCGGCCCGGTTCGGGTTATAGGGAGAAGGGCTGGTAGAAGCTTGATGTACGGAAATGTGCATCCGCCAGTCTCAACTCTCTGCCCGGTTTGGGTGGTTGGGGCCTTGCCCTTTTCCCGGGGCAGGTGCTCTTGGTTTAAGTCAGTAGAAATTATTCTCTGACAAAGGGCCCTGATGTCAGACGTTTCTCTCAGGCTTTTCTCGAGCAACCTGGGTACCTTGCGGTGTTAACGAAGGGTTGTTTGGGGAAGCGGTAAGTATCCAGCCCCCCTGGGTCCACTTGGACAGCACGCAGGGAAGGTGGCCTGGGGCTAACAGGCCTTAATTGGAGCCCAGTCTTCTATCGGTGATGAGCACCGCCCAAGCAACAGCACATGTGCACCAACATGCGTACACACTGAAAATGTATTGTTGGGGAAGGGTTTGTAGTGGGGTACGAGTGATACTGTGTAAAGTTGACAACCCTAGAGAACCGAGCTTATAGTACACTTTGGACCGAATTGCAACCATTGGAAACTGAATTACAACCTTTGAAACAGTAAAAAACAGTAAAAAGAAGCGTATAATAATAATAAAATTTTACCGAAGCGCAACAATTGGTTTTGCCGGTTCGGTTTACTGCGTTTTAGCGATTGACTAAGGGACACTGGTCTTGGGCTGATCATCCAAGGCGGGCCGCCAGAGAGGAGGGTGTCTGGTGTGTAAGGTGCCGAAACACCCGATGAGGCTCTGGAACACTACTGATGACAGTGTCTGGAATATTTCCCTCACCATTACGTTTGGGGGATTAGGGGATGATTACTGACTGGTTAATTTTTTTACCTTGAAAAAGCTTTTCTAAAACGATCTACTTGTCACAAGTTCAGGTGGACCATTGACATTTCGTTCCTTATTACTAATTGTTGTGGACATATTTGCTTTCCTAATAACTTACCTGACCTAAACCTAACCGTCAGTCCTGATGGATCAGTGGCTTATACCTAAACTTAACCGTCACAGTCCTGATGGATCAGTGGTTTATACCTAACCCTAACCGTCACAGCCCTGATGGGTTAATGGCTTGGGTTGGGATCTATCCCCACACCCATTCCTGCCTAAACTTAGCCCTCACAGTCCTGATGGATCAGTGGCTTATACCTAAACCTAACCATCACAGTCCTGATGGATCAGTGGCTTATACCTAAACTTAACCGTCACAGTCCTGATGGATCAGTGGCTTATACCTAAACCTAACCGTCACAGTCCTGATGGATCAGTGGCTTATACCTAAACTTAACCGTCACAGTCCTGATGGATCAGTGGTTTATACCTAACCCTAACCGTCACAGCCCTGATGGGTTAATGGCTTGGGTTGGGATCTATCCCCACACCCATTCCTGCCTAAACTTAGCCCTCACAGTCCTGATGGATCAGTGGCTTATACCTAAACCTAACCGTCACAGTCCTGATGGATCAGTGGCTTATACCTAAACTTAACCGTCACAGTCCTGATGGATCAGTGGTTTATACCTAACCCTAACCGTCACAGCCCTGATGGGTTAATGGCTTGGGTTGGGATCTATCCCCACACCCATTCCTGCCTAAACTTAGCCCTCACAGTCCTGATGGATCAGTGGCTTATACCTAAACCTAACCGTCACAGTCCTGATGGATCAGTGGCTTATACCTAAACTTAACCGTCACAGTCCTGATGGATCAGTGGTTTATATCTAACCCTAACCGTCACAGCCCTGATGGGTTAATGGCTTGGGTTGGGATCTATCCCCACACCCATTCCTGCCTAAACTTAGCCCTCACAGTCCTGATGGATCAGTGGCTTATACCTAAACCTAACCGTCACAGTCCTGATGGATCAGTGGCTTATACCTAAACTTAACCGTCACAGTCCTGATGGATCAGTGGTTTATACCTAACCCTAACCGTCACAGCCCTGATGGGTTAATGGCTTGGGTTGGGATCTATCCCCACACCCATTCCTGCCTAAACTTAACCGTCACAGTCCTGATGGATCAGTGGCTTATACCTAAACCTAACCGTCACAGTCCTGATGGATCAGTGGCTTATACCTAAACTTAACCGTCACAGTCCTGATGGATCAGTGGTTTATACCTAACCCTAACCGTCACAGCCCTGATGGGTTAATGGCTTGGGTTGGGATCTATCCCCACACCCATTCCTGCCTAAACTTAGCCCTCACAGTCCTGATGGATCAGTGGCTTATACCTAAACCTAACCGTCACAGTCCTGATGGATCAGTGGCTTATACCTAAACTTAACCGTCACAGTCCTGATGGATCAGTGGTTTATACCTAACCCTAACCGTCACAGCCCTGATGGGTTAATGGCTTGGGTTGGGATCTATCCCCACACCCATTCCTGCCTAAACTTAGCCCTCACAGTCCTGATGGATCAGTGGCTTATACCTAAACCTAACCGTCACAGTCCTGATGGATCAGTGGTTTATACCTAACCCTAACCGTCACAGCCCTGATGGGTTAATGGCTTGGGTTGGGATCTATCCCCACACCCATTCCTGCCTAAACTTAGCCCTCACAGTCCTGATGGATCAGTGGCTTATACCTAAACCTAACCGTCACAGTCCTGATGGATCAGTGGCTTATACCTAAACTTAACCGTCACAGTCCTGATGGATCAGTGGTTTATACCTAACCCTAACCGTCACAGCCCTGATGGGTTAATGGCTTGGGTTGGGATCTATCCCCACACCCATTCCTGCCTAAACTTAGCCCTCACAGTCCTGATGGATCAGTGGCTTATACCTAACCCTCATCACAGGGTTATTGTATTAGTTTGGGTGTATACTTAACCCTACCCATCATAGGGTTATTGTATTTGTTTGGGTTATACCTAGCCCTACCCATCACAGGGTTATGGTATTAGTTTGGGTTTATACCTAACCCTACCCATCACAGCCCTGATGGATCAATGTTTTGGGTTTAGCTCCACACGGATCTTTTCCCATAATTTACCTGTTATAGTCTGGGTTAAGGGTTTTTCTTATACCAATTCTTGGTTCAGCCCTACTGGTTGCGGTTCAGACGAGGGGCGTTTGTAATTCTTCACCCACATATTATTATTTTTTTATAAATTACCGATGTCGCTTTTTGGAGGAGGGCGTGTTGGGGTTTTGTTTTTGGGGAGGGGCGTGGGGATTAGTGCGTGGGGATTCGTTGGGGGGTTTAGATTAGAGTTAAGGGAAGTGTGTGTGCCCAGTCAGGCCATGCATTTCCTGGGGGGGAGGGTCTTTTTGTTTATGGAGACCCGATACCAATGATGGTAAGGCCCCTAAGGTGGGGGGACGGCAGAGTCAAACAAGCGTCGGCCAGTGCCTTTCCTCAGACTCTTTTCCGGCCTAAGCAAGTGCTGGGTCGGGGAGGAGCTGTTGTAATTCTAAAAAACCTAACCTTGCCAGAGCCATCGGACCTGACCTGCTGGGAGACCCAAGTAGGGGTCAGATAAAGGGTTTTTTTGGGGATTAGTTTAGTACCGTCGATTGGGTGCTGAGCAGCAGTTAAAATTGGGAGTAATTTTATTACTGGAGGAATGTGATGCCGGGCCAGGATTACCCAGTGTTGGCCTTAGGGTTGAGCTGGGTTCGCTGGTTCGGAGCAGGTTCATTCAAGGACTTTGCATTCCGTCTGGTCCGTAGGGGATTGGCGTGTGCGGGGGGGTAGGGTAGGGTAGGATTGGAGTACTTGCAGATCCGAGTACTTGAAATTGAATCAGAAGATACTGATGGGAGTGCAGTGCCAGGCCAGGATTATCCGGTCATGATCTTCGGGTCGGGCTTTGCACTCTGCCAGGTTTTGAGCATGGTGGGGTCAAAGTAGGGCCCCGTACTCTATTGGTCTGTGGAAAGAAGTAGGGAAGCGTGAGGAGTGGTTTAGTTTGGCCGGGTTTTTTGTTTTTTTTGGGGGGGCAGAGGCTCCCTCCGGCATCTTTCTTGGCCTATGGCTGGGGGAGATGCGGGATGGGGGAGCGAGCCAGGCCCAGACAGGCCCTAGGGAAATGTGCGACCCAGACAGGTCTAGCATTTCTTGGTTCGTCTCTGATGGGTTGGAGGGGGTTAGGGTTTGTTTAGGATGGGCGGTATTGGGATAGTGAGTAATATATATATTTTTTTTGTTAGGGAAAATCTAGAGAAACTTCGGTTGCTGTCAGATAATGATCTTTAAGATTCAAAAATATCGATTATAGCTCCAGTCTTTGAGGAGTGGCGTTCGCAGAAATTTCGAAAAAAACTTACCGCGGATGAGATGACAGGTCCTAGAAGAGGTACTTGTTGGTGCGATTGGGTAGACTTAGGGATTGAAGCACCTGACGGTTGTCTTTCAGGTAAGGATGATGTCTGCTCGGTGTTGCTTTGATCCTTAGGGAGAAGGGCTGGTAGAAGCTTGATGTGCAGAAATGTGCATCCGCCAGTTTCGACTCTCGGCCCGGTTCGGGTTATAGGGAGAAGGGCTGGTAGAAGCTTGATGTACGGAAATGTGCATCCGCCAGTCTCAACTCTCTGCCCGGTTTGGGTGGTTGGGGCCTTGCCCTTTTCCCGGGGCAGGTGCTCTTGGTTTAAGTCAGTAGAAATTATTCTCTGACAAAGGGCCCTGATGTCAGACGTTTCTCTCAGGCTTTTCTCGAGCAACCTGGGTACCTTGCGGTGTTAACGAAGGGTTGTTTGGGGAAGCGGTAAGTATCCAGCCCCCCTGGGTCCACTTGGACAGCACGCAGGGAAGGTGGCCTGGGGCTAACAGGCCTTAATTGGAGCCCAGTCTTCTATCGGTGATGAGCACCGCCCAAGCAACAGCACATGTGCACCAACATGCGTACACACTGAAAATGTATTGTTGGGGAAGGGTTTGTAGTGGGGTACGAGTGATACTGTGTAAAGTTGACAACCCTAGAGAACCGAGCTTATAGTACACTTTGGACCGAATTGCAACCATTGGAAACTGAATTACAACCTTTGAAACAGTAAAAAACAGTAAAAAGAAGCGTATAATAATAATAAAATTTTACCGAAGCGCAACAATTGGTTTTGCCGGTTCGGTTTACTGCGTTTTAGCGATTGACTAAGGGACACTGGTCTTGGGCTGATCATCCAAGGCGGGCCGCCAGAGAGGAGGGTGTCTGGTGTGTAAGGTGCCGAAACACCCGATGAGGCTCTGGAACACTACTGATGACAGTGTCTGGAATATTTCCCTCACCATTACGTTTGGGGGATTAGGGGATGATTACTGACTGGTTAATTTTTTTACCTTGAAAAAGCTTTTCTAAAACGATCTACTTGTCACAAGTTCAGGTGGACCATTGACATTTCGTTCCTTATTACTAATTGTTGTGGACATATTTGCTTTCCTAATAACTTATCTGACCTAAACCTAACCGTCAGTCCTGATGGATCAGTGGCTTATACCTAAACTTAACCGTCACAGTCCTGATGGATCAGTGGTTTATACCTAACCCTAACCGTCACAGCCCTGATGGGTTAATGGCTTGGGTTGGGATCTATCCCCACACCCATTCCTGCCTAAACTTAGCCCTCACAGTCCTGATGGATCAGTGGCTTATACCTAAACCTAACCATCACAGTCCTGATGGATCAGTGGCTTATACCTAAACTTAACCGTCACAGTCCTGATGGATCAGTGGCTTATACCTAAACCTAACCGTCACAGTCCTGATGGATCAGTGGCTTATACCTAAACTTAACCGTCACAGTCCTGATGGATCAGTGGTTTATACCTAACCCTAACCGTCACAGCCCTGATGGGTTAATGGCTTGGGTTGGGATCTATCCCCACACCCATTCCTGCCTAAACTTAGCCCTCACAGTCCTGATGGATCAGTGGCTTATACCTAAACCTAACCGTCACAGTCCTGATGGATCAGTGGCTTATACCTAAACTTAACCGTCACAGTCCTGATGGATCAGTGGTTTATACCTAACCCTAACCGTCACAGCCCTGATGGGTTAATGGCTTGGGTTGGGATCTATCCCCACACCCATTCCTGCCTAAACTTAGCCCTCACAGTCCTGATGGATCAGTGGCTTATACCTAAACCTAACCGTCACAGTCCTGATGGATCAGTGGCTTATACCTAAACTTAACCGTCACAGTCCTGATGGATCAGTGGTTTATATCTAACCCTAACCGTCACAGCCCTGATGGGTTAATGGCTTGGGTTGGGATCTATCCCCACACCCATTCCTGCCTAAACTTAGCCCTCACAGTCCTGATGGATCAGTGGCTTATACCTAAACCTAACCGTCACAGTCCTGATGGATCAGTGGCTTATACCTAAACTTAACCGTCACAGTCCTGATGGATCAGTGGTTTATACCTAACCCTAACCGTCACAGCCCTGATGGGTTAATGGCTTGGGTTGGGATCTATCCCCACACCCATTCCTGCCTAAACTTAACCGTCACAGTCCTGATGGATCAGTGGCTTATACCTAAACCTAACCGTCACAGTCCTGATGGATCAGTGGCTTATACCTAAACTTAACCGTCACAGTCCTGATGGATCAGTGGTTTATACCTAACCCTAACCGTCACAGCCCTGATGGGTTAATGGCTTGGGTTGGGATCTATCCCCACACCCATTCCTGCCTAAACTTAGCCCTCACAGTCCTGATGGATCAGTGGCTTATACCTAAACCTAACCGTCACAGTCCTGATGGATCAGTGGCTTATACCTAAACTTAACCGTCACAGTCCTGATGGATCAGTGGTTTATACCTAACCCTAACCGTCACAGCCCTGATGGGTTAATGGCTTGGGTTGGGATCTATCCCCACACCCATTCCTGCCTAAACTTAGCCCTCACAGTCCTGATGGATCAGTGGCTTATACCTAAACCTAACCGTCACAGTCCTGATGGATCAGTGGTTTATACCTAACCCTAACCGTCACAGCCCTGATGGGTTAATGGCTTGGGTTGGGATCTATCCCCACACCCATTCCTGCCTAAACTTAGCCCTCACAGTCCTGATGGATCAGTGGCTTATACCTAAACCTAACCGTCACAGTCCTGATGGATCAGTGGCTTATACCTAAACTTAACCGTCACAGTCCTGATGGATCAGTGGTTTATACCTAACCCTAACCGTCACAGCCCTGATGGGTTAATGGCTTGGGTTGGGATCTATCCCCACACCCATTCCTGCCTAAACTTAGCCCTCACAGTCCTGATGGATCAGTGGCTTATACCTAACCCTCATCACAGGGTTATTGTATTAGTTTGGGTGTATACTTAACCCTACCCATCATAGGGTTATTGTATTTGTTTGGGTTATACCTAGCCCTACCCATCACAGGGTTATGGTATTAGTTTGGGTTTATACCTAACCCTACCCATCACAGCCCTGATGGATCAATGTTTTGGGTTTAGCTCCACACGGATCTTTTCCCATAATTTACCTGTTATAGTCTGGGTTAAGGGTTTTTCTTATACCAATTCTTGGTTCAGCCCTACTGGTTGCGGTTCAGACGAGGGGCGTTTGTAATTCTTCACCCACATATTATTATTTTTTTATAAATTACCGATGTCGCTTTTTGGAGGAGGGCGTGTTGGGGTTTTGTTTTTGGGGAGGGGCGTGGGGATTAGTGCGTGGGGATTCGTTGGGGGGTTTAGATTAGAGTTAAGGGAAGTGTGTGTGCCCAGTCAGGCCATGCATTTCCTGGGGGGGAGGGTCTTTTTGTTTATGGAGACCCGATACCAATGATGGTAAGGCCCCTAAGGTGGGGGGACGGCAGAGTCAAACAAGCGTCGGCCAGTGCCTTTCCTCAGACTCTTTTCCGGCCTAAGCAAGTGCTGGGTCGGGGAGGAGCTGTTGTAATTCTAAAAAACCTAACCTTGCCAGAGCCATCGGACCTGACCTGCTGGGAGACCCAAGTAGGGGTCAGATAAAGGGTTTTTTTGGGGATTAGTTTAGTACCGTCGATTGGGTGCTGAGCAGCAGTTAAAATTGGGAGTAATTTTATTACTGGAGGAATGTGATGCCGGGCCAGGATTACCCAGTGTTGGCCTTAGGGTTGAGCTGGGTTCGCTGGTTCGGAGCAGGTTCATTCAAGGACTTTGCATTCCGTCTGGTCCGTAGGGGATTGGCGTGTGCGGGGGGGTAGGGTAGGGTAGGATTGGAGTACTTGCAGATCCGAGTACTTGAAATTGAATCAGAAGATACTGATGGGAGTGCAGTGCCAGGCCAGGATTATCCGGTCATGATCTTCGGGTCGGGCTTTGCACTCTGCCAGGTTTTGAGCATGGTGGGGTCAAAGTAGGGCCCCGTACTCTATTGGTCTGTGGAAAGAAGTAGGGAAGCGTGAGGAGTGGTTTAGTTTGGCCGGGTTTTTTGTTTTTTTTGGGGGGGCAGAGGCTCCCTCCGGCATCTTTCTTGGCCTATGGCTGGGGGAGATGCGGGATGGGGGAGCGAGCCAGGCCCAGACAGGCCCTAGGGAAATGTGCGACCCAGACAGGTCTAGCATTTCTTGGTTCGTCTCTGATGGGTTGGAGGGGGTTAGGGTTTGTTTAGGATGGGCGGTATTGGGATAGTGAGTAATATATATATTTTTTTTGTTAGGGAAAATCTAGAGAAACTTCGGTTGCTGTCAGATAATGATCTTTAAGATTCAAAAATATCGATTATAGCTCCAGTCTTTGAGGAGTGGCGTTCGCAGAAATTTCGAAAAAAACTTACCGCGGATGAGATGACAGGTCCTAGAAGAGGTACTTGTTGGTGCGATTGGGTAGACTTAGGGATTGAAGCACCTGACGGTTGTCTTTCAGGTAAGGATGATGTCTGCTCGGTGTTGCTTTGATCCTTAGAGAGAAGGGCTGGTAGAAGCTTGATGTGCAGAAATGTGCATCCGCCAGTTTCGACTCTCGGCCCGGTTCGGGTTATAGGGAGAAGGGCTGGTAGAAGCTTGATGTACGGAAATGTGCATCCGCCAGTCTCAACTCTCTGCCCGGTTTGGGTGGTTGGGGCCTTGCCCTTTTCCCGGGGCAGGTGCTCTTGGTTTAAGTCAGTAGAAATTATTCTCTGACAAAGGGCCCTGATGTCAGACGTTTCTCTCAGGCTTTTCTCGAGCAACCTGGGTACCTTGCGGTGTTAACGAAGGGTTGTTTGGGGAAGCGGTAAGTATCCAGCCCCCCTGGGTCCACTTGGACAGCACGCAGGGAAGGTGGCCTGGGGCTAACAGGCCTTAATTGGAGCCCAGTCTTCTATCGGTGATGAGCACCGCCCAAGCAACAGCACATGTGCACCAACATGCGTACACACTGAAAATGTATTGTTGGGGAAGGGTTTGTAGTGGGGTACGAGTGATACTGTGTAAAGTTGACAACCCTAGAGAACCGAGCTTATAGTACACTTTGGACCGAATTGCAACCATTGGAAACTGAATTACAACCTTTGAAACAGTAAAAAACAGTAAAAAGAAGCGTATAATAATAATAAAATTTTACCGAAGCGCAACAATTGGTTTTGCCGGTTCGGTTTACTGCGTTTTAGCGATTGACTAAGGGACACTGGTCTTGGGCTGATCATCCAAGGCGGGCCGCCAAAGAGGAGGGTGTCTGGTGTGTAAGGTGCCGAAACACCCGATGAGGCTCTGGAACACTACTGATGACAGTGTCTGGAATATTTCCCTCACCATTACGTTTGGGGGATTAGGGGATGATTACTGACTGGTTAATTTTTTTACCTTGAAAAAGCTTTTCTAAAACGATCTACTTGTCACAAGTTCAGGTGGACCATTGACATTTCGTTCCTTATTACTAATTGTTGTGGACATATTTGCTTTCCTAATAACTTACCTGACCTAAACCTAACCGTCAGTCCTGATGGATCAGTGGCTTATACCTAAACTTAACCGTCACAGTCCTGATGGATCAGTGGTTTATACCTAACCCTAACCGTCACAGCCCTGATGGGTTAATGGCTTGGGTTGGGATCTATCCCCACACCCATTCCTGCCTAAACTTAGCCCTCACAGTCCTGATGGATCAGTGGCTTATACCTAAACCTAACCATCACAGTCCTGATGGATCAGTGGCTTATACCTAAACTTAACCGTCACAGTCCTGATGGATCAGTGGCTTATACCTAAACCTAACCGTCACAGTCCTGATGGATCAGTGGCTTATACCTAAACTTAACCGTCACAGTCCTGATGGATCAGTGGTTTATACCTAACCCTAACCGTCACAGCCCTGATGGGTTAATGGCTTGGGTTGGGATCTATCCCCACACCCATTCCTGCCTAAACTTAGCCCTCACAGTCCTGATGGATCAGTGGCTTATACCTAAACCTAACCGTCACAGTCCTGATGGATCAGTGGCTTATACCTAAACTTAACCGTCACAGTCCTGATGGATCAGTGGTTTATACCTAACCCTAACCGTCACAGCCCTGATGGGTTAATGGCTTGGGTTGGGATCTATCCCCACACCCATTCCTGCCTAAACTTAGCCCTCACAGTCCTGATGGATCAGTGGCTTATACCTAAACCTAACCGTCACAGTCCTGATGGATCAGTGGCTTATACCTAAACTTAACCGTCACAGTCCTGATGGATCAGTGGTTTATATCTAACCCTAACCGTCACAGCCCTGATGGGTTAATGGCTTGGGTTGGGATCTATCCCCACACCCATTCCTGCCTAAACTTAGCCCTCACAGTCCTGATGGATCAGTGGCTTATACCTAAACCTAACCGTCACAGTCCTGATGGATCAGTGGCTTATACCTAAACTTAACCGTCACAGTCCTGATGGATCAGTGGTTTATACCTAACCCTAACCGTCACAGCCCTGATGGGTTAATGGCTTGGGTTGGGATCTATCCCCACACCCATTCCTGCCTAAACTTAACCGTCACAGTCCTGATGGATCAGTGGCTTATACCTAAACCTAACCGTCACAGTCCTGATGGATCAGTGGCTTATACCTAAACTTAACCGTCACAGTCCTGATGGATCAGTGGTTTATACCTAACCCTAACCGTCACAGCCCTGATGGGTTAATGGCTTGGGTTGGGATCTATCCCCACACCCATTCCTGCCTAAACTTAGCCCTCACAGTCCTGATGGATCAGTGGCTTATACCTAAACCTAACCGTCACAGTCCTGATGGATCAGTGGCTTATACCTAAACTTAACCGTCACAGTCCTGATGGATCAGTGGTTTATACCTAACCCTAACCGTCACAGCCCTGATGGGTTAATGGCTTGGGTTGGGATCTATCCCCACACCCATTCCTGCCTAAACTTAGCCCTCACAGTCCTGATGGATCAGTGGCTTATACCTAAACCTAACCGTCACAGTCCTGATGGATCAGTGGTTTATACCTAACCCTAACCGTCACAGCCCTGATGGGTTAATGGCTTGGGTTGGGATCTATCCCCACACCCATTCCTGCCTAAACTTAGCCCTCACAGTCCTGATGGATCAGTGGCTTATACCTAAACCTAACCGTCACAGTCCTGATGGATCAGTGGCTTATACCTAAACTTAACCGTCACAGTCCTGATGGATCAGTGGTTTATACCTAACCCTAACCGTCACAGCCCTGATGGGTTAATGGCTTGGGTTGGGATCTATCCCCACACCCATTCCTGCCTAAACTTAGCCCTCACAGTCCTGATGGATCAGTGGCTTATACCTAACCCTCATCACAGGGTTATTGTATTAGTTTGGGTGTATACTTAACCCTACCCATCATAGGGTTATTGTATTTGTTTGGGTTATACCTAGCCCTACCCATCACAGGGTTATGGTATTAGTTTGGGTTTATACCTAACCCTACCCATCACAGCCCTGATGGATCAATGTTTTGGGTTTAGCTCCACACGGATCTTTTCCCATAATTTACCTGTTATAGTCTGGGTTAAGGGTTTTTCTTATACCAATTCTTGGTTCAGCCCTACTGGTTGCGGTTCAGACGAGGGGCGTTTGTAATTCTTCACCCACATATTATTATTTTTTTATAAATTACCGATGTCGCTTTTTGGAGGAGGGCGTGTTGGGGTTTTGTTTTTGGGGAGGGGCGTGGGGATTAGTGCGTGGGGATTCGTTGGGGGGTTTAGATTAGAGTTAAGGGAAGTGTGTGTGCCCAGTCAGGCCATGCATTTCCTGGGGGGGAGGGTCTTTTTGTTTATGGAGACCCGATACCAATGATGGTAAGGCCCCTAAGGTGGGGGGACGGCAGAGTCAAACAAGCGTCGGCCAGTGCCTTTCCTCAGACTCTTTTCCGGCCTAAGCAAGTGCTGGGTCGGGGAGGAGCTGTTGTAATTCTAAAAAACCTAACCTTGCCAGAGCCATCGGACCTGACCTGCTGGGAGACCCAAGTAGGGGTCAGATAAAGGGTTTTTTTGGGGATTAGTTTAGTACCGTCGATTGGGTGCTGAGCAGCAGTTAAAATTGGGAGTAATTTTATTACTGGAGGAATGTGATGCCGGGCCAGGATTACCCAGTGTTGGCCTTAGGGTTGAGCTGGGTTCGCTGGTTCGGAGCAGGTTCATTCAAGGACTTTGCATTCCGTCTGGTCCGTAGGGGATTGGCGTGTGCGGGGGGGTAGGGTAGGGTAGGATTGGAGTACTTGCAGATCCGAGTACTTGAAATTGAATCAGAAGATACTGATGGGAGTGCAGTGCCAGGCCAGGATTATCCGGTCATGATCTTCGGGTCGGGCTTTGCACTCTGCCAGGTTTTGAGCATGGTGGGGTCAAAGTAGGGCCCCGTACTCTATTGGTCTGTGGAAAGAAGTAGGGAAGCGTGAGGAGTGGTTTAGTTTGGCCGGGTTTTTTGTTTTTTTTGGGGGGGCAGAGGCTCCCTCCGGCATCTTTCTTGGCCTATGGCTGGGGGAGATGCGGGATGGGGGAGCGAGCCAGGCCCAGACAGGCCCTAGGGAAATGTGCGACCCAGACAGGTCTAGCATTTCTTGGTTCGTCTCTGATGGGTTGGAGGGGGTTAGGGTTTGTTTAGGATGGGCGGTATTGGGATAGTGAGTAATATATATATTTTTTTTGTTAGGGAAAATCTAGAGAAACTTCGGTTGCTGTCAGATAATGATCTTTAAGATTCAAAAATATCGATTATAGCTCCAGTCTTTGAGGAGTGGCGTTCGCAGAAATTTCGAAAAAAACTTACCGCGGATGAGATGACAGGTCCTAGAAGAGGTACTTGTTGGTGCGATTGGGTAGACTTAGGGATTGAAGCACCTGACGGTTGTCTTTCAGGTAAGGATGATGTCTGCTCGGTGTTGCTTTGATCCTTAGGGAGAAGGGCTGGTAGAAGCTTGATGTGCAGAAATGTGCATCCGCCAGTTTCGACTCTCGGCCCGGTTCGGGTTATAGGGAGAAGGGCTGGTAGAAGCTTGATGTACGGAAATGTGCATCCGCCAGTCTCAACTCTCTGCCCGGTTTGGGTGGTTGGGGCCTTGCCCTTTTCCCGGGGCAGGTGCTCTTGGTTTAAGTCAGTAGAAATTATTCTCTGACAAAGGGCCCTGATGTCAGACGTTTCTCTCAGGCTTTTCTCGAGCAACCTGGGTACCTTGCGGTGTTAACGAAGGGTTGTTTGGGGAAGCGGTAAGTATCCAGCCCCCCTGGGTCCACTTGGACAGCACGCAGGGAAGGTGGCCTGGGGCTAACAGGCCTTAATTGGAGCCCAGTCTTCTATCGGTGATGAGCACCGCCCAAGCAACAGCACATGTGCACCAACATGCGTACACACTGAAAATGTATTGTTGGGGAAGGGTTTGTAGTGGGGTACGAGTGATACTGTGTAAAGTTGACAACCCTAGAGAACCGAGCTTATAGTACACTTTGGACCGAATTGCAACCATTGGAAACTGAATTACAACCTTTGAAACAGTAAAAAACAGTAAAAAGAAGCGTATAATAATAATAAAATTTTACCGAAGCGCAACAATTGGTTTTGCCGGTTCGGTTTACTGCGTTTTAGCGATTGACTAAGGGACACTGGTCTTGGGCTGATCATCCAAGGCGGGCCGCCAGAGAGGAGGGTGTCTGGTGTGTAAGGTGCCGAAACACCCGATGAGGCTCTGGAACACTACTGATGACAGTGTCTGGAATATTTCCCTCACCATTACGTTTGGGGGATTAGGGGATGATTACTGACTGGTTAATTTTTTTACCTTGAAAAAGCTTTTCTAAAACGATCTACTTGTCACAAGTTCAGGTGGACCATTGACATTTCGTTCCTTATTACTAATTGTTGTGGACATATTTGCTTTCCTAATAACTTACCTGACCTAAACCTAACCGTCAGTCCTGATGGATCAGTGGCTTATACCTAAACTTAACCGTCACAGTCCTGATGGATCAGTGGTTTATACCTAACCCTAACCGTCACAGCCCTGATGGGTTAATGGCTTGGGTTGGGATCTATCCCCACACCCATTCCTGCCTAAACTTAGCCCTCACAGTCCTGATGGATCAGTGGCTTATACCTAAACCTAACCATCACAGTCCTGATGGATCAGTGGCTTATACCTAAACTTAACCGTCACAGTCCTGATGGATCAGTGGCTTATACCTAAACCTAACCGTCACAGTCCTGATGGATCAGTGGCTTATACCTAAACTTAACCGTCACAGTCCTGATGGATCAGTGGTTTATACCTAACCCTAACCGTCACAGCCCTGATGGGTTAATGGCTTGGGTTGGGATCTATCCCCACACCCATTCCTGCCTAAACTTAGCCCTCACAGTCCTGATGGATCAGTGGCTTATACCTAAACCTAACCGTCACAGTCCTGATGGATCAGTGGCTTATACCTAAACTTAACCGTCACAGTCCTGATGGATCAGTGGTTTATACCTAACCCTAACCGTCACAGCCCTGATGGGTTAATGGCTTGGGTTGGGATCTATCCCCACACCCATTCCTGCCTAAACTTAGCCCTCACAGTCCTGATGGATCAGTGGCTTATACCTAAACCTAACCGTCACAGTCCTGATGGATCAGTGGCTTATACCTAAACTTAACCGTCACAGTCCTGATGGATCAGTGGTTTATATCTAACCCTAACCGTCACAGCCCTGATGGGTTAATGGCTTGGGTTGGGATCTATCCCCACACCCATTCCTGCCTAAACTTAGCCCTCACAGTCCTGATGGATCAGTGGCTTATACCTAAACCTAACCGTCACAGTCCTGATGGATCAGTGGCTTATACCTAAACTTAACCGTCACAGTCCTGATGGATCAGTGGTTTATACCTAACCCTAACCGTCACAGCCCTGATGGGTTAATGGCTTGGGTTGGGATCTATCCCCACACCCATTCCTGCCTAAACTTAACCGTCACAGTCCTGATGGATCAGTGGCTTATACCTAAACCTAACCGTCACAGTCCTGATGGATCAGTGGCTTATACCTAAACTTAACCGTCACAGTCCTGATGGATCAGTGGTTTATACCTAACCCTAACCGTCACAGCCCTGATGGGTTAATGGCTTGGGTTGGGATCTATCCCCACACCCATTCCTGCCTAAACTTAGCCCTCACAGTCCTGATGGATCAGTGGCTTATACCTAAACCTAACCGTCACAGTCCTGATGGATCAGTGGCTTATACCTAAACTTAACCGTCACAGTCCTGATGGATCAGTGGTTTATACCTAACCCTAACCGTCACAGCCCTGATGGGTTAATGGCTTGGGTTGGGATCTATCCCCACACCCATTCCTGCCTAAACTTAGCCCTCACAGTCCTGATGGATCAGTGGCTTATACCTAAACCTAACCGTCACAGTCCTGATGGATCAGTGGTTTATACCTAACCCTAACCGTCACAGCCCTGATGGGTTAATGGCTTGGGTTGGGATCTATCCCCACACCCATTCCTGCCTAAACTTAGCCCTCACAGTCCTGATGGATCAGTGGCTTATACCTAAACCTAACCGTCACAGTCCTGATGGATCAGTGGCTTATACCTAAACTTAACCGTCACAGTCCTGATGGATCAGTGGTTTATACCTAACCCTAACCGTCACAGCCCTGATGGGTTAATGGCTTGGGTTGGGATCTATCCCCACACCCATTCCTGCCTAAACTTAGCCCTCACAGTCCTGATGGATCAGTGGCTTATACCTAACCCTCATCACAGGGTTATTGTATTAGTTTGGGTGTATACTTAACCCTACCCATCATAGGGTTATTGTATTTGTTTGGGTTATACCTAGCCCTACCCATCACAGGGTTATGGTATTAGTTTGGGTTTATACCTAACCCTACCCATCACAGCCCTGATGGATCAATGTTTTGGGTTTAGCTCCACACGGATCTTTTCCCATAATTTACCTGTTATAGTCTGGGTTAAGGGTTTTTCTTATACCAATTCTTGGTTCAGCCCTACTGGTTGCGGTTCAGACGAGGGGCGTTTGTAATTCTTCACCCACATATTATTATTTTTTTATAAATTACCGATGTCGCTTTTTGGAGGAGGGCGTGTTGGGGTTTTGTTTTTGGGGAGGGGCGTGGGGATTAGTGCGTGGGGATTCGTTGGGGGGTTTAGATTAGAGTTAAGGGAAGTGTGTGTGCCCAGTCAGGCCATGCATTTCCTGGGGGGGAGGGTCTTTTTGTTTATGGAGACCCGATACCAATGATGGTAAGGCCCCTAAGGTGGGGGGACGGCAGAGTCAAACAAGCGTCGGCCAGTGCCTTTCCTCAGACTCTTTTCCGGCCTAAGCAAGTGCTGGGTCGGGGAGGAGCTGTTGTAATTCTAAAAAACCTAACCTTGCCAGAGCCATCGGACCTGACCTGCTGGGAGACCCAAGTAGGGGTCAGATAAAGGGTTTTTTTGGGGATTAGTTTAGTACCGTCGATTGGGTGCTGAGCAGCAGTTAAAATTGGGAGTAATTTTATTACTGGAGGAATGTGATGCCGGGCCAGGATTACCCAGTGTTGGCCTTAGGGTTGAGCTGGGTTCGCTGGTTCGGAGCAGGTTCATTCAAGGACTTTGCATTCCGTCTGGTCCGTAGGGGATTGGCGTGTGCGGGGGGGTAGGGTAGGGTAGGATTGGAGTACTTGCAGATCCGAGTACTTGAAATTGAATCAGAAGATACTGATGGGAGTGCAGTGCCAGGCCAGGATTATCCGGTCATGATCTTCGGGTCGGGCTTTGCACTCTGCCAGGTTTTGAGCATGGTGGGGTCAAAGTAGGGCCCCGTACTCTATTGGTCTGTGGAAAGAAGTAGGGAAGCGTGAGGAGTGGTTTAGTTTGGCCGGGTTTTTTGTTTTTTTTTGGGGGGGCAGAGGCTCCCTCCGGCATCTTTCTTGGCCTATGGCTGGGGGAGATGCGGGATGGGGGAGCGAGCCAGGCCCAGACAGGCCCTAGGGAAATGTGCGACCCAGACAGGTCTAGCATTTCTTGGTTCGTCTCTGATGGGTTGGAGGGGGTTAGGGTTTGTTTAGGATGGGCGGTATTGGGATAGTGAGTAATATATATATTTTTTTTGTTAGGGAAAATCTAGAGAAACTTCGGTTGCTGTCAGATAATGATCTTTAAGATTCAAAAATATCGATTATAGCTCCAGTCTTTGAGGAGTGGCGTTCGCAGAAATTTCGAAAAAAACTTACCGCGGATGAGATGACAGGTCCTAGAAGAGGTACTTGTTGGTGCGATTGGGTAGACTTAGGGATTGAAGCACCTGACGGTTGTCTTTCAGGTAAGGATGATGTCTGCTCGGTGTTGCTTTGATCCTTAGGGAGAAGGGCTGGTAGAAGCTTGATGTGCAGAAATGTGCATCCGCCAGTTTCGACTCTCGGCCCGGTTCGGGTTATAGGGAGAAGGGCTGGTAGAAGCTTGATGTACGGAAATGTGCATCCGCCAGTCTCAACTCTCTGCCCGGTTTGGGTGGTTGGGGCCTTGCCCTTTTCCCGGGGCAGGTGCTCTTGGTTTAAGTCAGTAGAAATTATTCTCTGACAAAGGGCCCTGATGTCAGACGTTTCTCTCAGGCTTTTCTCGAGCAACCTGGGTACCTTGCGGTGTTAACGAAGGGTTGTTTGGGGAAGCGGTAAGTATCCAGCCCCCCTGGGTCCACTTGGACAGCACGCAGGGAAGGTGGCCTGGGGCTAACAGGCCTTAATTGGAGCCCAGTCTTCTATCGGTGATGAGCACCGCCCAAGCAACAGCACATGTGCACCAACATGCGTACACACTGAAAATGTATTGTTGGGGAAGGGTTTGTAGTGGGGTACGAGTGATACTGTGTAAAGTTGACAACCCTAGAGAACCGAGCTTATAGTACACTTTGGACCGAATTGCAACCATTGGAAACTGAATTACAACCTTTGAAACAGTAAAAAACAGTAAAAAGAAGCGTATAATAATAATAAAATTTTACCGAAGCGCAACAATTGGTTTTGCCGGTTCGGTTTACTGCGTTTTAGCGATTGACTAAGGGACACTGGTCTTGGGCTGATCATCCAAGGCGGGCCGCCAGAGAGGAGGGTGTCTGGTGTGTAAGGTGCCGAAACACCCGATGAGGCTCTGGAACACTACTGATGACAGTGTCTGGAATATTTCCCTCACCATTACGTTTGGGGGATTAGGGGATGATTACTGACTGGTTAATTTTTTTACCTTGAAAAAGCTTTTCTAAAACGATCTACTTGTCACAAGTTCAGGTGGACCATTGACATTTCGTTCCTTATTACTAATTGTTGTGGACATATTTGCTTTCCTAATAACTTACCTGACCTAAACCTAACCGTCAGTCCTGATGGATCAGTGGCTTATACCTAAACTTAACCGTCACAGTCCTGATGGATCAGTGGTTTATACCTAACCCTAACCGTCACAGCCCTGATGGGTTAATGGCTTGGGTTGGGATCTATCCCCACACCCATTCCTGCCTAAACTTAGCCCTCACAGTCCTGATGGATCAGTGGCTTATACCTAAACCTAACCATCACAGTCCTGATGGATCAGTGGCTTATACCTAAACTTAACCGTCACAGTCCTGATGGATCAGTGGCTTATACCTAAACCTAACCGTCACAGTCCTGATGGATCAGTGGCTTATACCTAAACTTAACCGTCACAGTCCTGATGGATCAGTGGTTTATACCTAACCCTAACCGTCACAGCCCTGATGGGTTAATGGCTTGGGTTGGGATCTATCCCCACACCCATTCCTGCCTAAACTTAGCCCTCACAGTCCTGATGGATCAGTGGCTTATACCTAAACCTAACCGTCACAGTCCTGATGGATCAGTGGCTTATACCTAAACTTAACCGTCACAGTCCTGATGGATCAGTGGTTTATACCTAACCCTAACCGTCACAGCCCTGATGGGTTAATGGCTTGGGTTGGGATCTATCCCCACACCCATTCCTGCCTAAACTTAGCCCTCACAGTCCTGATGGATCAGTGGCTTATACCTAAACCTAACCGTCACAGTCCTGATGGATCAGTGGCTTATACCTAAACTTAACCGTCACAGTCCTGATGGATCAGTGGTTTATATCTAACCCTAACCGTCACAGCCCTGATGGGTTAATGGCTTGGGTTGGGATCTATCCCCACACCCATTCCTGCCTAAACTTAGCCCTCACAGTCCTGATGGATCAGTGGCTTATACCTAAACCTAACCGTCACAGTCCTGATGGATCAGTGGCTTATACCTAAACTTAACCGTCACAGTCCTGATGGATCAGTGGTTTATACCTAACCCTAACCGTCACAGCCCTGATGGGTTAATGGCTTGGGTTGGGATCTATCCCCACACCCATTCCTGCCTAAACTTAACCGTCACAGTCCTGATGGATCAGTGGCTTATACCTAAACCTAACCGTCACAGTCCTGATGGATCAGTGGCTTATACCTAAACTTAACCGTCACAGTCCTGATGGATCAGTGGTTTATACCTAACCCTAACCGTCACAGCCCTGATGGGTTAATGGCTTGGGTTGGGATCTATCCCCACACCCATTCCTGCCTAAACTTAGCCCTCACAGTCCTGATGGATCAGTGGCTTATACCTAAACCTAACCGTCACAGTCCTGATGGATCAGTGGCTTATACCTAAACTTAACCGTCACAGTCCTGATGGATCAGTGGTTTATACCTAACCCTAACCGTCACAGCCCTGATGGGTTAATGGCTTGGGTTGGGATCTATCCCCACACCCATTCCTGCCTAAACTTAGCCCTCACAGTCCTGATGGATCAGTGGCTTATACCTAAACCTAACCGTCACAGTCCTGATGGATCAGTGGTTTATACCTAACCCTAACCGTCACAGCCCTGATGGGTTAATGGCTTGGGTTGGGATCTATCCCCACACCCATTCCTGCCTAAACTTAGCCCTCACAGTCCTGATGGATCAGTGGCTTATACCTAAACCTAACCGTCACAGTCCTGATGGATCAGTGGCTTATACCTAAACTTAACCGTCACAGTCCTGATGGATCAGTGGTTTATACCTAACCCTAACCGTCACAGCCCTGATGGGTTAATGGCTTGGGTTGGGATCTATCCCCACACCCATTCCTGCCTAAACTTAGCCCTCACAGTCCTGATGGATCAGTGGCTTATACCTAACCCTCATCACAGGGTTATTGTATTAGTTTGGGTGTATACTTAACCCTACCCATCATAGGGTTATTGTATTTGTTTGGGTTATACCTAGCCCTACCCATCACAGGGTTATGGTATTAGTTTGGGTTTATACCTAACCCTACCCATCACAGCCCTGATGGATCAATGTTTTGGGTTTAGCTCCACACGGATCTTTTCCCATAATTTACCTGTTATAGTCTGGGTTAAGGGTTTTTCTTATACCAATTCTTGGTTCAGCCCTACTGGTTGCGGTTCAGACGAGGGGCGTTTGTAATTCTTCACCCACATATTATTATTTTTTTATAAATTACCGATGTCGCTTTTTGGAGGAGGGCGTGTTGGGGTTTTGTTTTTGGGGAGGGGCGTGGGGATTAGTGCGTGGGGATTCGTTGGGGGGTTTAGATTAGAGTTAAGGGAAGTGTGTGTGCCCAGTCAGGCCATGCATTTCCTGGGGGGGAGGGTCTTTTTGTTTATGGAGACCCGATACCAATGATGGTAAGGCCCCTAAGGTGGGGGGACGGCAGAGTCAAACAAGCGTCGGCCAGTGCCTTTCCTCAGACTCTTTTCCGGCCTAAGCAAGTGCTGGGTCGGGGAGGAGCTGTTGTAATTCTAAAAAACCTAACCTTGCCAGAGCCATCGGACCTGACCTGCTGGGAGACCCAAGTAGGGGTCAGATAAAGGGTTTTTTTGGGGATTAGTTTAGTACCGTCGATTGGGTGCTGAGCAGCAGTTAAAATTGGGAGTAATTTTATTACTGGAGGAATGTGATGCCGGGCCAGGATTACCCAGTGTTGGCCTTAGGGTTGAGCTGGGTTCGCTGGTTCGGAGCAGGTTCATTCAAGGACTTTGCATTCCGTCTGGTCCGTAGGGGATTGGCGTGTGCGGGGGGGTAGGGTAGGGTAGGATTGGAGTACTTGCAGATCCGAGTACTTGAAATTGAATCAGAAGATACTGATGGGAGTGCAGTGCCAGGCCAGGATTATCCGGTCATGATCTTCGGGTCGGGCTTTGCACTCTGCCAGGTTTTGAGCATGGTGGGGTCAAAGTAGGGCCCCGTACTCTATTGGTCTGTGGAAAGAAGTAGGGAAGCGTGAGGAGTGGTTTAGTTTGGCCGGGTTTTTTGTTTTTTTTTGGGGGGGCAGAGGCTCCCTCCGGCATCTTTCTTGGCCTATGGCTGGGGGAGATGCGGGATGGGGGAGCGAGCCAGGCCCAGACAGGCCCTAGGGAAATGTGCGACCCAGACAGGTCTAGCATTTCTTGGTTCGTCTCTGATGGGTTGGAGGGGGTTAGGGTTTGTTTAGGATGGGCGGTATTGGGATAGTGAGTAATATATATATTTTTTTTGTTAGGGAAAATCTAGAGAAACTTCGGTTGCTGTCAGATAATGATCTTTAAGATTCAAAAATATCGATTATAGCTCCAGTCTTTGAGGAGTGGCGTTCGCAGAAATTTCGAAAAAAACTTACCGCGGATGAGATGACAGGTCCTAGAAGAGGTACTTGTTGGTGCGATTGGGTAGACTTAGGGATTGAAGCACCTGACGGTTGTCTTTCAGGTAAGGATGATGTCTGCTCGGTGTTGCTTTGATCCTTAGGGAGAAGGGCTGGTAGAAGCTTGATGTGCAGAAATGTGCATCCGCCAGTTTCGACTCTCGGCCCGGTTCGGGTTATAGGGAGAAGGGCTGGTAGAAGCTTGATGTACGGAAATGTGCATCCGCCAGTCTCAACTCTCTGCCCGGTTTGGGTGGTTGGGGCCTTGCCCTTTTCCCGGGGCAGGTGCTCTTGGTTTAAGTCAGTAGAAATTATTCTCTGACAAAGGGCCCTGATGTCAGACGTTTCTCTCAGGCTTTTCTCGAGCAACCTGGGTACCTTGCGGTGTTAACGAAGGGTTGTTTGGGGAAGCGGTAAGTATCCAGCCCCCCTGGGTCCACTTGGACAGCACGCAGGGAAGGTGGCCTGGGGCTAACAGGCCTTAATTGGAGCCCAGTCTTCTATCGGTGATGAGCACCGCCCAAGCAACAGCACATGTGCACCAACATGCGTACACACTGAAAATGTATTGTTGGGGAAGGGTTTGTAGTGGGGTACGAGTGATACTGTGTAAAGTTGACAACCCTAGAGAACCGAGCTTATAGTACACTTTGGACCGAATTGCAACCATTGGAAACTGAATTACAACCTTTGAAACAGTAAAAAACAGTAAAAAGAAGCGTATAATAATAATAAAATTTTACCGAAGCGCAACAATTGGTTTTGCCGGTTCGGTTTACTGCGTTTTAGCGATTGACTAAGGGACACTGGTCTTGGGCTGATCATCCAAGGCGGGCCGCCAGAGAGGAGGGTGTCTGGTGTGTAAGGTGCCGAAACACCCGATGAGGCTCTGGAACACTACTGATGACAGTGTCTGGAATATTTCCCTCACCATTACGTTTGGGGGATTAGGGGATGATTACTGACTGGTTAATTTTTTTACCTTGAAAAAGCTTTTCTAAAACGATCTACTTGTCACAAGTTCAGGTGGACCATTGACATTTCGTTCCTTATTACTAATTGTTGTGGACATATTTGCTTTCCTAATAACTTACCTGACCTAAACCTAACCGTCAGTCCTGATGGATCAGTGGCTTATACCTAAACTTAACCGTCACAGTCCTGATGGATCAGTGGTTTATACCTAACCCTAACCGTCACAGCCCTGATGGGTTAATGGCTTGGGTTGGGATCTATCCCCACACCCATTCCTGCCTAAACTTAGCCCTCACAGTCCTGATGGATCAGTGGCTTATACCTAAACCTAACCATCACAGTCCTGATGGATCAGTGGCTTATACCTAAACTTAACCGTCACAGTCCTGATGGATCAGTGGCTTATACCTAAACCTAACCGTCACAGTCCTGATGGATCAGTGGCTTATACCTAAACTTAACCGTCACAGTCCTGATGGATCAGTGGTTTATACCTAACCCTAACCGTCACAGCCCTGATGGGTTAATGGCTTGGGTTGGGATCTATCCCCACACCCATTCCTGCCTAAACTTAGCCCTCACAGTCCTGATGGATCAGTGGCTTATACCTAAACCTAACCGTCACAGTCCTGATGGATCAGTGGCTTATACCTAAACTTAACCGTCACAGTCCTGATGGATCAGTGGTTTATACCTAACCCTAACCGTCACAGCCCTGATGGGTTAATGGCTTGGGTTGGGATCTATCCCCACACCCATTCCTGCCTAAACTTAGCCCTCACAGTCCTGATGGATCAGTGGCTTATACCTAAACCTAACCGTCACAGTCCTGATGGATCAGTGGCTTATACCTAAACTTAACCGTCACAGTCCTGATGGATCAGTGGTTTATATCTAACCCTAACCGTCACAGCCCTGATGGGTTAATGGCTTGGGTTGGGATCTATCCCCACACCCATTCCTGCCTAAACTTAGCCCTCACAGTCCTGATGGATCAGTGGCTTATACCTAAACCTAACCGTCACAGTCCTGATGGATCAGTGGCTTATACCTAAACTTAACCGTCACAGTCCTGATGGATCAGTGGTTTATACCTAACCCTAACCGTCACAGCCCTGATGGGTTAATGGCTTGGGTTGGGATCTATCCCCACACCCATTCCTGCCTAAACTTAACCGTCACAGTCCTGATGGATCAGTGGCTTATACCTAAACCTAACCGTCACAGTCCTGATGGATCAGTGGCTTATACCTAAACTTAACCGTCACAGTCCTGATGGATCAGTGGTTTATACCTAACCCTAACCGTCACAGCCCTGATGGGTTAATGGCTTGGGTTGGGATCTATCCCCACACCCATTCCTGCCTAAACTTAGCCCTCACAGTCCTGATGGATCAGTGGCTTATACCTAAACCTAACCGTCACAGTCCTGATGGATCAGTGGCTTATACCTAAACTTAACCGTCACAGTCCTGATGGATCAGTGGTTTATACCTAACCCTAACCGTCACAGCCCTGATGGGTTAATGGCTTGGGTTGGGATCTATCCCCACACCCATTCCTGCCTAAACTTAGCCCTCACAGTCCTGATGGATCAGTGGCTTATACCTAAACCTAACCGTCACAGTCCTGATGGATCAGTGGTTTATACCTAACCCTAACCGTCACAGCCCTGATGGGTTAATGGCTTGGGTTGGGATCTATCCCCACACCCATTCCTGCCTAAACTTAGCCCTCACAGTCCTGATGGATCAGTGGCTTATACCTAAACCTAACCGTCACAGTCCTGATGGATCAGTGGCTTATACCTAAACTTAACCGTCACAGTCCTGATGGATCAGTGGTTTATACCTAACCCTAACCGTCACAGCCCTGATGGGTTAATGGCTTGGGTTGGGATCTATCCCCACACCCATTCCTGCCTAAACTTAGCCCTCACAGTCCTGATGGATCAGTGGCTTATACCTAACCCTCATCACAGGGTTATTGTATTAGTTTGGGTGTATACTTAACCCTACCCATCATAGGGTTATTGTATTTGTTTGGGTTATACCTAGCCCTACCCATCACAGGGTTATGGTATTAGTTTGGGTTTATACCTAACCCTACCCATCACAGCCCTGATGGATCAATGTTTTGGGTTTAGCTCCACACGGATCTTTTCCCATAATTTACCTGTTATAGTCTGGGTTAAGGGTTTTTCTTATACCAATTCTTGGTTCAGCCCTACTGGTTGCGGTTCAGACGAGGGGCGTTTGTAATTCTTCACCCACATATTATTATTTTTTTATAAATTACCGATGTCGCTTTTTGGAGGAGGGCGTGTTGGGGTTTTGTTTTTGGGGAGGGGCGTGGGGATTAGTGCGTGGGGATTCGTTGGGGGGTTTAGATTAGAGTTAAGGGAAGTGTGTGTGCCCAGTCAGGCCATGCATTTCCTGGGGGGGAGGGTCTTTTTGTTTATGGAGACCCGATACCAATGATGGTAAGGCCCCTAAGGTGGGGGGACGGCAGAGTCAAACAAGCGTCGGCCAGTGCCTTTCCTCAGACTCTTTTCCGGCCTAAGCAAGTGCTGGGTCGGGGAGGAGCTGTTGTAATTCTAAAAAACCTAACCTTGCCAGAGCCATCGGACCTGACCTGCTGGGAGACCCAAGTAGGGGTCAGATAAAGGGTTTTTTTGGGGATTAGTTTAGTACCGTCGATTGGGTGCTGAGCAGCAGTTAAAATTGGGAGTAATTTTATTACTGGAGGAATGTGATGCCGGGCCAGGATTACCCAGTGTTGGCCTTAGGGTTGAGCTGGGTTCGCTGGTTCGGAGCAGGTTCATTCAAGGACTTTGCATTCCGTCTGGTCCGTAGGGGATTGGCGTGTGCGGGGGGGTAGGGTAGGGTAGGATTGGAGTACTTGCAGATCCGAGTACTTGAAATTGAATCAGAAGATACTGATGGGAGTGCAGTGCCAGGCCAGGATTATCCGGTCATGATCTTCGGGTCGGGCTTTGCACTCTGCCAGGTTTTGAGCATGGTGGGGTCAAAGTAGGGCCCCGTACTCTATTGGTCTGTGGAAAGAAGTAGGGAAGCGTGAGGAGTGGTTTAGTTTGGCCGGGTTTTTTGTTTTTTTTTGGGGGGGCAGAGGCTCCCTCCGGCATCTTTCTTGGCCTATGGCTGGGGGAGATGCGGGATGGGGGAGCGAGCCAGGCCCAGACAGGCCCTAGGGAAATGTGCGACCCAGACAGGTCTAGCATTTCTTGGTTCGTCTCTGATGGGTTGGAGGGGGTTAGGGTTTGTTTAGGATGGGCGGTATTGGGATAGTGAGTAATATATATATTTTTTTTGTTAGGGAAAATCTAGAGAAACTTCGGTTGCTGTCAGATAATGATCTTTAAGATTCAAAAATATCGATTATAGCTCCAGTCTTTGAGGAGTGGCGTTCGCAGAAATTTCGAAAAAAACTTACCGCGGATGAGATGACAGGTCCTAGAAGAGGTACTTGTTGGTGCGATTGGGTAGACTTAGGGATTGAAGCACCTGACGGTTGTCTTTCAGGTAAGGATGATGTCTGCTCGGTGTTGCTTTGATCCTTAGGGAGAAGGGCTGGTAGAAGCTTGATGTGCAGAAATGTGCATCCGCCAGTTTCGACTCTCGGCCCGGTTCGGGTTATAGGGAGAAGGGCTGGTAGAAGCTTGATGTACGGAAATGTGCATCCGCCAGTCTCAACTCTCTGCCCGGTTTGGGTGGTTGGGGCCTTGCCCTTTTCCCGGGGCAGGTGCTCTTGGTTTAAGTCAGTAGAAATTATTCTCTGACAAAGGGCCCTGATGTCAGACGTTTCTCTCAGGCTTTTCTCGAGCAACCTGGGTACCTTGCGGTGTTAACGAAGGGTTGTTTGGGGAAGCGGTAAGTATCCAGCCCCCCTGGGTCCACTTGGACAGCACGCAGGGAAGGTGGCCTGGGGCTAACAGGCCTTAATTGGAGCCCAGTCTTCTATCGGTGATGAGCACCGCCCAAGCAACAGCACATGTGCACCAACATGCGTACACACTGAAAATGTATTGTTGGGGAAGGGTTTGTAGTGGGGTACGAGTGATACTGTGTAAAGTTGACAACCCTAGAGAACCGAGCTTATAGTACACTTTGGACCGAATTGCAACCATTGGAAACTGAATTACAACCTTTGAAACAGTAAAAAACAGTAAAAAGAAGCGTATAATAATAATAAAATTTTACCGAAGCGCAACAATTGGTTTTGCCGGTTCGGTTTACTGCGTTTTAGCGATTGACTAAGGGACACTGGTCTTGGGCTGATCATCCAAGGCGGGCCGCCAGAGAGGAGGGTGTCTGGTGTGTAAGGTGCCGAAACACCCGATGAGGCTCTGGAACACTACTGATGACAGTGTCTGGAATATTTCCCTCACCATTACGTTTGGGGGATTAGGGGATGATTACTGACTGGTTAATTTTTTTACCTTGAAAAAGCTTTTCTAAAACGATCTACTTGTCACAAGTTCAGGTGGACCATTGACATTTCGTTCCTTATTACTAATTGTTGTGGACATATTTGCTTTCCTAATAACTTACCTGACCTAAACCTAACCGTCAGTCCTGATGGATCAGTGGCTTATACCTAAACTTAACCGTCACAGTCCTGATGGATCAGTGGTTTATACCTAACCCTAACCGTCACAGCCCTGATGGGTTAATGGCTTGGGTTGGGATCTATCCCCACACCCATTCCTGCCTAAACTTAGCCCTCACAGTCCTGATGGATCAGTGGCTTATACCTAAACCTAACCATCACAGTCCTGATGGATCAGTGGCTTATACCTAAACTTAACCGTCACAGTCCTGATGGATCAGTGGCTTATACCTAAACCTAACCGTCACAGTCCTGATGGATCAGTGGCTTATACCTAAACTTAACCGTCACAGTCCTGATGGATCAGTGGTTTATACCTAACCCTAACCGTCACAGCCCTGATGGGTTAATGGCTTGGGTTGGGATCTATCCCCACACCCATTCCTGCCTAAACTTAGCCCTCACAGTCCTGATGGATCAGTGGCTTATACCTAAACCTAACCGTCACAGTCCTGATGGATCAGTGGCTTATACCTAAACTTAACCGTCACAGTCCTGATGGATCAGTGGTTTATACCTAACCCTAACCGTCACAGCCCTGATGGGTTAATGGCTTGGGTTGGGATCTATCCCCACACCCATTCCTGCCTAAACTTAGCCCTCACAGTCCTGATGGATCAGTGGCTTATACCTAAACCTAACCGTCACAGTCCTGATGGATCAGTGGCTTATACCTAAACTTAACCGTCACAGTCCTGATGGATCAGTGGTTTATATCTAACCCTAACCGTCACAGCCCTGATGGGTTAATGGCTTGGGTTGGGATCTATCCCCACACCCATTCCTGCCTAAACTTAGCCCTCACAGTCCTGATGGATCAGTGGCTTATACCTAAACCTAACCGTCACAGTCCTGATGGATCAGTGGCTTATACCTAAACTTAACCGTCACAGTCCTGATGGATCAGTGGTTTATACCTAACCCTAACCGTCACAGCCCTGATGGGTTAATGGCTTGGGTTGGGATCTATCCCCACACCCATTCCTGCCTAAACTTAACCGTCACAGTCCTGATGGATCAGTGGCTTATACCTAAACCTAACCGTCACAGTCCTGATGGATCAGTGGCTTATACCTAAACTTAACCGTCACAGTCCTGATGGATCAGTGGTTTATACCTAACCCTAACCGTCACAGCCCTGATGGGTTAATGGCTTGGGTTGGGATCTATCCCCACACCCATTCCTGCCTAAACTTAGCCCTCACAGTCCTGATGGATCAGTGGCTTATACCTAAACCTAACCGTCACAGTCCTGATGGATCAGTGGCTTATACCTAAACTTAACCGTCACAGTCCTGATGGATCAGTGGTTTATACCTAACCCTAACCGTCACAGCCCTGATGGGTTAATGGCTTGGGTTGGGATCTATCCCCACACCCATTCCTGCCTAAACTTAGCCCTCACAGTCCTGATGGATCAGTGGCTTATACCTAAACCTAACCGTCACAGTCCTGATGGATCAGTGGTTTATACCTAACCCTAACCGTCACAGCCCTGATGGGTTAATGGCTTGGGTTGGGATCTATCCCCACACCCATTCCTGCCTAAACTTAGCCCTCACAGTCCTGATGGATCAGTGGCTTATACCTAAACCTAACCGTCACAGTCCTGATGGATCAGTGGCTTATACCTAAACTTAACCGTCACAGTCCTGATGGATCAGTGGTTTATACCTAACCCTAACCGTCACAGCCCTGATGGGTTAATGGCTTGGGTTGGGATCTATCCCCACACCCATTCCTGCCTAAACTTAGCCCTCACAGTCCTGATGGATCAGTGGCTTATACCTAACCCTCATCACAGGGTTATTGTATTAGTTTGGGTGTATACTTAACCCTACCCATCATAGGGTTATTGTATTTGTTTGGGTTATACCTAGCCCTACCCATCACAGGGTTATGGTATTAGTTTGGGTTTATACCTAACCCTACCCATCACAGCCCTGATGGATCAATGTTTTGGGTTTAGCTCCACACGGATCTTTTCCCATAATTTACCTGTTATAGTCTGGGTTAAGGGTTTTTCTTATACCAATTCTTGGTTCAGCCCTACTGGTTGCGGTTCAGACGAGGGGCGTTTGTAATTCTTCACCCACATATTATTATTTTTTTATAAATTACCGATGTCGCTTTTTGGAGGAGGGCGTGTTGGGGTTTTGTTTTTGGGGAGGGGCGTGGGGATTAGTGCGTGGGGATTCGTTGGGGGGTTTAGATTAGAGTTAAGGGAAGTGTGTGTGCCCAGTCAGGCCATGCATTTCCTGGGGGGGAGGGTCTTTTTGTTTATGGAGACCCGATACCAATGATGGTAAGGCCCCTAAGGTGGGGGGACGGCAGAGTCAAACAAGCGTCGGCCAGTGCCTTTCCTCAGACTCTTTTCCGGCCTAAGCAAGTGCTGGGTCGGGGAGGAGCTGTTGTAATTCTAAAAAACCTAACCTTGCCAGAGCCATCGGACCTGACCTGCTGGGAGACCCAAGTAGGGGTCAGATAAAGGGTTTTTTTGGGGATTAGTTTAGTACCGTCGATTGGGTGCTGAGCAGCAGTTAAAATTGGGAGTAATTTTATTACTGGAGGAATGTGATGCCGGGCCAGGATTACCCAGTGTTGGCCTTAGGGTTGAGCTGGGTTCGCTGGTTCGGAGCAGGTTCATTCAAGGACTTTGCATTCCGTCTGGTCCGTAGGGGATTGGCGTGTGCGGGGGGGTAGGGTAGGGTAGGATTGGAGTACTTGCAGATCCGAGTACTTGAAATTGAATCAGAAGATACTGATGGGAGTGCAGTGCCAGGCCAGGATTATCCGGTCATGATCTTCGGGTCGGGCTTTGCACTCTGCCAGGTTTTGAGCATGGTGGGGTCAAAGTAGGGCCCCGTACTCTATTGGTCTGTGGAAAGAAGTAGGGAAGCGTGAGGAGTGGTTTAGTTTGGCCGGGTTTTTTGTTTTTTTTTGGGGGGGCAGAGGCTCCCTCCGGCATCTTTCTTGGCCTATGGCTGGGGGAGATGCGGGATGGGGGAGCGAGCCAGGCCCAGACAGGCCCTAGGGAAATGTGCGACCCAGACAGGTCTAGCATTTCTTGGTTCGTCTCTGATGGGTTGGAGGGGGTTAGGGTTTGTTTAGGATGGGCGGTATTGGGATAGTGAGTAATATATATATTTTTTTTGTTAGGGAAAATCTAGAGAAACTTCGGTTGCTGTCAGATAATGATCTTTAAGATTCAAAAATATCGATTATAGCTCCAGTCTTTGAGGAGTGGCGTTCGCAGAAATTTCGAAAAAAACTTACCGCGGATGAGATGACAGGTCCTAGAAGAGGTACTTGTTGGTGCGATTGGGTAGACTTAGGGATTGAAGCACCTGACGGTTGTCTTTCAGGTAAGGATGATGTCTGCTCGGTGTTGCTTTGATCCTTAGGGAGAAGGGCTGGTAGAAGCTTGATGTGCAGAAATGTGCATCCGCCAGTTTCGACTCTCGGCCCGGTTCGGGTTATAGGGAGAAGGGCTGGTAGAAGCTTGATGTACGGAAATGTGCATCCGCCAGTCTCAACTCTCTGCCCGGTTTGGGTGGTTGGGGCCTTGCCCTTTTCCCGGGGCAGGTGCTCTTGGTTTAAGTCAGTAGAAATTATTCTCTGACAAAGGGCCCTGATGTCAGACGTTTCTCTCAGGCTTTTCTCGAGCAACCTGGGTACCTTGCGGTGTTAACGAAGGGTTGTTTGGGGAAGCGGTAAGTATCCAGCCCCCCTGGGTCCACTTGGACAGCACGCAGGGAAGGTGGCCTGGGGCTAACAGGCCTTAATTGGAGCCCAGTCTTCTATCGGTGATGAGCACCGCCCAAGCAACAGCACATGTGCACCAACATGCGTACACACTGAAAATGTATTGTTGGGGAAGGGTTTGTAGTGGGGTACGAGTGATACTGTGTAAAGTTGACAACCCTAGAGAACCGAGCTTATAGTACACTTTGGACCGAATTGCAACCATTGGAAACTGAATTACAACCTTTGAAACAGTAAAAAACAGTAAAAAGAAGCGTATAATAATAATAAAATTTTACCGAAGCGCAACAATTGGTTTTGCCGGTTCGGTTTACTGCGTTTTAGCGATTGACTAAGGGACACTGGTCTTGGGCTGATCATCCAAGGCGGGCCGCCAGAGAGGAGGGTGTCTGGTGTGTAAGGTGCCGAAACACCCGATGAGGCTCTGGAACACTACTGATGACAGTGTCTGGAATATTTCCCTCACCATTACGTTTGGGGGATTAGGGGATGATTACTGACTGGTTAATTTTTTTACCTTGAAAAAGCTTTTCTAAAACGATCTACTTGTCACAAGTTCAGGTGGACCATTGACATTTCGTTCCTTATTACTAATTGTTGTGGACATATTTGCTTTCCTAATAACTTACCTGACCTAAACCTAACCGTCAGTCCTGATGGATCAGTGGCTTATACCTAAACTTAACCGTCACAGTCCTGATGGATCAGTGGTTTATACCTAACCCTAACCGTCACAGCCCTGATGGGTTAATGGCTTGGGTTGGGATCTATCCCCACACCCATTCCTGCCTAAACTTAGCCCTCACAGTCCTGATGGATCAGTGGCTTATACCTAAACCTAACCATCACAGTCCTGATGGATCAGTGGCTTATACCTAAACTTAACCGTCACAGTCCTGATGGATCAGTGGCTTATACCTAAACCTAACCGTCACAGTCCTGATGGATCAGTGGCTTATACCTAAACTTAACCGTCACAGTCCTGATGGATCAGTGGTTTATACCTAACCCTAACCGTCACAGCCCTGATGGGTTAATGGCTTGGGTTGGGATCTATCCCCACACCCATTCCTGCCTAAACTTAGCCCTCACAGTCCTGATGGATCAGTGGCTTATACCTAAACCTAACCGTCACAGTCCTGATGGATCAGTGGCTTATACCTAAACTTAACCGTCACAGTCCTGATGGATCAGTGGTTTATACCTAACCCTAACCGTCACAGCCCTGATGGGTTAATGGCTTGGGTTGGGATCTATCCCCACACCCATTCCTGCCTAAACTTAGCCCTCACAGTCCTGATGGATCAGTGGCTTATACCTAAACCTAACCGTCACAGTCCTGATGGATCAGTGGCTTATACCTAAACTTAACCGTCACAGTCCTGATGGATCAGTGGTTTATATCTAACCCTAACCGTCACAGCCCTGATGGGTTAATGGCTTGGGTTGGGATCTATCCCCACACCCATTCCTGCCTAAACTTAGCCCTCACAGTCCTGATGGATCAGTGGCTTATACCTAAACCTAACCGTCACAGTCCTGATGGATCAGTGGCTTATACCTAAACTTAACCGTCACAGTCCTGATGGATCAGTGGTTTATACCTAACCCTAACCGTCACAGCCCTGATGGGTTAATGGCTTGGGTTGGGATCTATCCCCACACCCATTCCTGCCTAAACTTAACCGTCACAGTCCTGATGGATCAGTGGCTTATACCTAAACCTAACCGTCACAGTCCTGATGGATCAGTGGCTTATACCTAAACTTAACCGTCACAGTCCTGATGGATCAGTGGTTTATACCTAACCCTAACCGTCACAGCCCTGATGGGTTAATGGCTTGGGTTGGGATCTATCCCCACACCCATTCCTGCCTAAACTTAGCCCTCACAGTCCTGATGGATCAGTGGCTTATACCTAAACCTAACCGTCACAGTCCTGATGGATCAGTGGCTTATACCTAAACTTAACCGTCACAGTCCTGATGGATCAGTGGTTTATACCTAACCCTAACCGTCACAGCCCTGATGGGTTAATGGCTTGGGTTGGGATCTATCCCCACACCCATTCCTGCCTAAACTTAGCCCTCACAGTCCTGATGGATCAGTGGCTTATACCTAAACCTAACCGTCACAGTCCTGATGGATCAGTGGTTTATACCTAACCCTAACCGTCACAGCCCTGATGGGTTAATGGCTTGGGTTGGGATCTATCCCCACACCCATTCCTGCCTAAACTTAGCCCTCACAGTCCTGATGGATCAGTGGCTTATACCTAAACCTAACCGTCACAGTCCTGATGGATCAGTGGCTTATACCTAAACTTAACCGTCACAGTCCTGATGGATCAGTGGTTTATACCTAACCCTAACCGTCACAGCCCTGATGGGTTAATGGCTTGGGTTGGGATCTATCCCCACACCCATTCCTGCCTAAACTTAGCCCTCACAGTCCTGATGGATCAGTGGCTTATACCTAAACCTAACCGTCACAGTCCTGATGGATCAGTGGCTTATACCTAAACTTAACCGTCACAGTCCTGATGGATCAGTGGTTTATACCTAACCCTAACCGTCACAGCCCTGATGGGTTAATGGCTTGGGTTGGGATCTATCCCCACACCCATTCCTGCCTAAACTTAGCCCTCACAGTCCTGATGGATCAGTGGCTTATACCTAAACCTAACCGTCACAGTCCTGATGGATCAGTGGCTTATACCTAAACCTAACCGTCACAGTCCTGATGGATCAGTGGCTTATACCTAAACTTAACCGTCAGTCCTGATGGATCAGTGGTTTATACCTAACCCTAACCGTCACAGCCCTGATGGGTTAATGGCTTGGGTTGGGATCTATCCCCACACCCATTCCTGCCTAAACTTAGCCCTCACAGTCCTGATGGATCAGTGGCTTATACCTAAACCTAACCGTCACAGTCCTGATGGATCAGTGGCTTATACCTAAACTTAACCGTCACAGTCCTGATGGATCAGTGGTTTATACCTAACCCTAACCGTCACAGCCCTGATGGGTTAATGGCTTGGGTTGGGATCTATCCCCACACCCATTCCTGCCTAAACTTAGCCCTCACAGTCCTGATGGATCAGTGGCTTATACCTAAACCTAACCGTCACAGTCCTGATGGATCAGTGGCTTATACCTAAACTTAACCGTCACAGTCCTGATGGATCAGTGGTTTATACCTAACCCTAACCGTCACAGCCCTGATGGGTTAATGGCTTGGGTTGGGATCTATCCCCACACCCATTCCTGCCTAAACTTAGCCCTCACAGTCCTGATGGATCAGTGGCTTATACCTAAACCTAACCGTCACAGTCCTGATGGATCAGTGGCTTATACCTAAACCTAACCGTCACAGTCCTGATGGATCAGTGGCTTATACCTAAACTTAACCGTCACAGTCCTGATGGATCAGTGGTTTATACCTAACCCTAACCGTCACAGCCCTGATGGGTTAATGGCTTGGGTTGGGATCTATCCCCACACCCATTCCTGCCTAAACTTAGCCCTCACAGTCCTGATGGATCAGTGGCTTATACCTAAACCTAACCGTCACAGTCCTGATGGATCAGTGGCTTATACCTAAACTTAACCGTCACAGTCCTGATGGATCAGTGGTTTATACCTAACCCTAACCGTCACAGCCCTGATGGGTTAATGGCTTGGGTTGGGATCTATCCCCACACCCATTCCTGCCTAAACTTAGCCCTCACAGTCCTGATGGATCAGTGGCTTATACCTAAACCTAACCGTCACAGTCCTGATGGATCAGTGGCTTATACCTAAACTTAACCGTCACAGTCCTGATGGATCAGTGGTTTATACCTAACCCTAACCGTCACAGCCCTGATGGGTTAATGGCTTGGGTTGGGATCTATCCCCACACCCATTCCTGCCTAAACTTAGCCCTCACAGTCCTGATGGATCAGTGGCTTATACCTAAACCTAACCGTCACAGTCCTGATGGATCAGTGGCTTATACCTAAACTTAACCGTCACAGTCCTGATGGATCAGTGGTTTATACCTAACCCTAACCGTCACAGCCCTGATGGGTTAATGGCTTGGGTTGGGATCTATCCCCACACCCATTCCTGCCTAAACTTAGCCCTCACAGTCCTGATGGATCAGTGGCTTATACCTAAACCTAACCGTCACAGTCCTGATGGATCAGTGGCTTATACCTAAACTTAACCGTCACAGTCCTGATGGATCAGTGGTTTATACCTAACCCTAACCGTCACAGCCCTGATGGGTTAATGGCTTGGGTTGGGATCTATCCCCACACCCATTCCTGCCTAAACTTAGCCCTCACAGTCCTGATGGATCAGTGGCTTATACCTAAACCTAACCGTCACAGTCCTGATGGATCAGTGGCTTATACCTAACCCTCATCACAGGGTTATTGTATTAGTTTGGGTTTATACCTAACCCTACCCATCACAGCCCTGATGGATCAATGTTTTGGGTTTAGCTCCACACGGATCTTTTCCCATAATTTACCTGTTATAGTCTGGGTTAAGGGTTTTTCTTATACCAATTCTTGGTTCAGCCCTACTGGTTGCGGTTCAGACGAGGGGCGTTTGTAATTCTTCACCCACATATTATTATTATATTATTATTTTTTTTATATAAATTACCGATGTCGCTTTTTGGAGGAGGGCGTGTTGGGGTTTTGTTTTTGGGGAGGGGCGTGGGGATTAGTGCGTGGGGATTCGTTGGGGGGTTTAGATTAGAGTTAAGGGAAGTGTGTGTGCCCAGTCAGGCCATGCATTTCCTGGGGGGGAGGGTCTTTTTGTTTATGGAGACCCGATACCAATGATGGTAAGGCCCCTAAGGTGGGGGGACGGCAGAGTCAAACAAGCGTCGGCCAGTGCCTTTCCTCAGACTCTTTTCCGGCCTAAGCAAGTGCTGGGTCGGGGAGGAGCTGTTGTAATTCTAAAAAACCTAACCTTGCCAGAGCCATCGGACCTGACCTGCTGGGAGACCCAAGTAGGGGTCAGATAAAGGGTTTTTTTGGGGATTAGTTTAGTACCGTCGATTGGGTGCTGAGCAGCAGTTAAAATTGGGAGTAATTTTATTACTGGAGGAATGTGATGCCGGGCCAGGATTACCCAGTGTTGGCCTTAGGGTTGAGCTGGGTTCGCTGGTTCGGAGCAGGTTCATTCAAGGACTTTGCATTCCGTCTGGTCCGTAGGGGATTGGCGTGTGTGTGGGGGTAGGGTAGGATTGGAGTACTTGCAGATCCGAGTACTTGATATTGAATCAGAAGATACTGATGGGAGTGCAGTGCCAGGCCAGGATTATCCGGTCATGATCTTCGGATCGGGCTTTGCACTCTGCCAGGTTTTGAGTATGATGGGGTCAAAGTAGGGCCCCGTACTCTATTGGTCTTTGGAAAGAAGTAGGGAAGCGTGAGGAGTGGTTTAGTTTGGCCGGGTTTTTTGTTTTTTTGGGGGGGCAGAGGCTCCCTCCGGCATCTTTCTTGGCCTATGGCTGGGGGAGATGCGGGATGGGGGAGCGAGCCAGGCCCAGACAGGCCCTAGGGAAATGTGCGACCCAGACAGGTCTAGCATTTCTTGGTTCGTCTCTGATGGGTTGGAGGGGGTTAGGGTTTGTTTAGGATGGGCGGTATTGGGACAGTGAGTAATATATATATTTTTGTTGTTTGTTTTGGATAGGATGGACACAGATGCGGAATTCAAGAGGACGGTTAGAGTATTTTTTCGATATATTAAGGCCTACCACTACGACCTAGAGGTCAGGGAGGCAGAGGAACAGAACCGCCAGCCAGCACACATGCTGGGATTGGCAAGGCGGGTTGCTGGGGGAGCTAAGCCAGCGTTTCCATCCTTGGACACAGAATGGCTGAATTATGGTAATGCCAGGAACTGGCTGCACACGGGAGTCCAGATCCTGAGCTCTCATTACATGGAGGCTCTGCAAGGGATCCGGGAGGAGCTATCAACCGTCTCCCGAGAACGGTGGGAGGAGGCGTTGCAGGTGGCAACAAGGTGGGCGCGCCGTAATGTAAAGGGGCTCAGGGTGCGTACCATTGACCTGGCCATTGGGGAAGTGAGGCGGACTATGTCCGGGGCCCCGGGGCAGAATCAGCAAAGAATGGGGGAAGTGGCTGAGCAGGGGGTTCTGGACCCAGGGCCAGCGGCCAAAATCCTGGTTCAGGAACGGGGAGGGTTGGCAGTGGCAGTAGAACCTATGCCCACGCCGCTGCCAAAGCGGAAAAAGCCAGCCCAACGGAGGTCGCCAAGATCTCAGATTCAGGACAAGAAACAAGAGCAGCAGGGTTCGGTAGGGGTGACTAAGAGTCCGGGCCAGGGGCCACGGGAGAACCGAGGAGTGGAGGAGCAGGGAGAGCTACAGGAGGTTTTTAGCTTGGAATCCCTGGAGCTTGGGGAAAGCCCCCCGTGGTCCTTAGAGGAGGACTTGAGGGAAGGGGCGAAGAAGAGTCAAGGCGCAGAGGCAGCAGTAAGAGAGGAACAGGCGCCGGTGAAGAAGACAGAAGGAAGGGGTCAGCAAGGTACTGGGGAGCAGGGCTTAAGCCTGCACCTCAAACACACCCACCCTGATGGGGAGAAAAACTGGGAGCTGGCTCCAGTCAGGAGTATTCTAATAGTAGGCGATTCTAATTTGGGGAGGCTCCCCAAAATCAGTAACAGGGAGGTGGAGGTGGACTGTTTTCCTGGAATAAACCTGGCCCAGGCCTATAATTTAATTAAACACAGGACCCCGGTATCCCCGGTTGTACGGCATCTGATAATTTCAGTGGGTATCAACAACAGGAGGCAGGGGGACAGGGGTAACCTAAAACAGGGCTTGGCACGACTACGGGAGGCAGCGGCTAGGACCTTCCCTAGAGCAAGGATTTATATCCCTTTGTTAAATTTTAACAAGGATTTGCCAAGGTGGCAAAAGCAGAATCTGGCCTTGATTAATACCTTGATTACAGAAACAGGTCAGGTCTTACCCATCCTGCCAGAGGAAGATTTTCGTACTGAGAAAGATGGGATACATTGGACCTCAGGTACAGCGGAAATGATGCTTCGGCACTGGCTTACTGGGCTCCAGAGATAATTTGGAGGCCCACAAGGAGGACAATGATTTTTTGGTTATATTTATTGTGGGAATAAGTTGGGAGTTAAGGGGATTATTGTTATTGTTTTTTTTAAATGTAACAATTAAGTTCATAAAAGAGAAAATAAACAAGGATGAGAATGTCCAAACAAATAAAGAATAAAAGAATTAAGAAATAAAGAATAAAAAATGAAAAAATGGAGAAAATGATGATTAGGGGGAAGGTAGGACAATAGTCCAAAGACCTAACCCTGGATCTGAATCTCCTTTATTTAACTCCGTTTGAGTTAGCAAAATATCGATAAAAGCTTCGGTTTGCCTAAAAGTAGTTTCGAAAAACGTACTATGGGTGTGATGACGGGTCCTAGAGAAGGGACTGGTCGGGTTTGAAGTGTCAATAAAGGCTTTGTTAAGCTCCAAAAAATCCTGGTTAAGGAAAGATTTTCAAAAAAATCAGTAAAATTTGAGTTTTTGCCTAGTTGATAGGATCATAGGGAATCTCAATATCGATAAATACTTTGGGTTTTGGCCTATTTTGACAGGATCATGAGGCATCTCGGGATATCGATTAATACTTTGATTTTTGCCTAATTGGCAGGATCATGAGGAATATCGAGATATCGATAACTTCGGGTTTTGATCTGTAGGGGAGTGATTTTTGAATTCCGAAAAATTTAGAGAAATTTCGGTTGCTGCCCAGTCGGATAGTGATCCATGGGTTGGAAAATATCGATTATAGCTCCAATCTGTGAGGAGTAGCGTTCGCAGAATTTTCGAGAAAAAACTTACCGCGGGTGAGGTGACAGGTCCTGGAATAGGTACCTTTTGGTGCAGTTGGATAAAGTTAGGGATTGAAGCACCTGACGGTTGTCTTTCAGGTAAGGATGATGTCTGCTCGGTGTTGCTTTGATCCTTAGAGAGAAGGGCTGGTAGAAGCTTGATGTGCAGAAATGTGCATCCGCCAGTTTCGACTCTCGGCCCGGTTCGGGTTATAGGGAGAAGGGCTGGTAGAAGCTTGATGTACGGAAATGTGCATCCGCCAGTCTCAACTCTCTGCCCGGTTTGGGTGGTTGGGGCCTTGCCCTTTTCCCGGGGCAGGTGCTCTTGGTTTAAGTCAGTAGAAATTATTCTCTGACAAAGGGCCCTGATGTCAGACGTTTCTCTCAGGCTTTTCTCGAGCAACCTGGGTACCTTGCGGTGTTAACGAAGGGTTGTTTGGGGAAGCGGTAAGTATCCAGCCCCCCTGGGTCCACTTGGACAGCACGCAGGGAAGGTGGCCTGGGGCTAACAGGCCTTAATTGGAGCCCAGTCTTCTATCGGTGATGAGCACCGCCCAAGCAACAGCACATGTGCACCAACATGCGTACACACTGAAAATGTATTGTTGGGGAAGGGTTTGTAGTGGGGTACGAGTGATACTGTGTAAAGTTGACAACCCTAGAGAACCGAGCTTATAGTACACTTTGGACCGAATTGCAACCATTGGAAACTGAATTACAACCTTTGAAACAGTAAAAAACAGTAAAAAGAAGCGTATAATAATAAAAAAATTTTACCGAAGCGCAACAATTGGTTTTGCCGGTTCGGTTTATTGTGTTTTAGCGATTGACTAAGGGACACTGGTCTTGGGCTGATCATCCAAGGCGGGCCGCCAGAGAGGAGGGTGTCTGGTGTGTAAGGTGCCGAAACACCCGATGAGGCTCTGGAACACTACTGATGACAGTGTCTGGAATATTTCCCTCACCATTACGTTTGGGGGATTAGGGGATGATTACTGACTGGTTAATTTTTTTACCTTGAAAAAGCTTTTCTAAACGATCTACTTGTCACAAGTTCAGGTGGACCATTGACATTTCGTTCCTTATTACTAATTGTTGTGGACATATTTGCTTTCCTAATAACTTACCTGACCTAAACCTAACCGTCAGTCCTGATGGATCAGTGGCTTATACCTAAACTTAGCCATCACAGTCCTGATGGATCAGTGGCTTATACCTAAACCTAACCGTCACAGTCCTGATGGATCAGTGGCTTATACCTAAACTTAACCGTCACAGTCCTGATGGATCAGTGGTTTATACCTAACCCTAACCGTCACAGCCCTGATGGGTTAATGGCTTGGGTTGGGATCTATCCCCACACCCATTCCTGCCTAAACTTAGCCCTCACAGTCCTGATGGATCAGTGGCTTATACCTAAACCTAACCGTCACAGTCCTGATGGATCAGTGGCTTATACCTAAACTTAACCGTCACAGTCCTGATGGATCAGTGGTTTATACCTAACCCTAACCGTCACAGCCCTGATGGGTTAATGGCTTGGGTTGGGATCTATCCCCACACCCATTCCTGCCTAAACTTAGCCCTCACAGTCCTGATGGATCAGTGGCTTATACCTAAACCTAACCGTCACAGTCCTGATGGATCAGTGGCTTATACCTAAACTTAACCGTCACAGTCCTGATGGATCAGTGGTTTATACCTAACCCTAACCGTCACAGCCCTGATGGGTTAATGGCTTGGGTTGGGATCTATCCCCACACCCATTCCTGCCTAAACTTAGCCCTCACAGTCCTGATGGATCAGTGGCTTATACCTAAACCTAACCGTCACAGTCCTGATGGATCAGTGGCTTATACCTAAACCTAACCGTCACAGTCCTGATGGATCAGTGGCTTATACCTAAACTTAACCGTCACAGTCCTGATGGATCAGTGGTTTATACCTAACCCTAACCGTCACAGCCCTGATGGGTTAATGGCTTGGGTTGGGATCTATCCCCACACCCATTCCTGCCTAAACTTAGCCCTCACAGTCCTGATGGATCAGTGGCTTATACCTAAACCTAACCGTCACAGTCCTGATGGATCAGTGGCTTATACCTAAACTTAACCGTCACAGTCCTGATGGATCAGTGGTTTATACCTAACCCTAACCGTCACAGCCCTGATGGGTTAATGGCTTGGGTTGGGATCTATCCCCACACCCATTCCTGCCTAAACTTAGCCCTCACAGTCCTGATGGATCAGTGGCTTATACCTAAACCTAACCGTCACAGTCCTGATGGATCAGTGGCTTATACCTAAACTTAACCGTCACAGTCCTGATGGATCAGTGGTTTATACCTAACCCTAACCGTCACAGCCCTGATGGGTTAATGGCTTGGGTTGGGATCTATCCCCACACCCATTCCTGCCTAAACTTAGCCCTCACAGTCCTGATGGATCAGTGGCTTATACCTAAACCTAACCGTCACAGTCCTGATGGATCAGTGGCTTATACCTAAACTTAACCGTCACAGTCCTGATGGATCAGTGGTTTATACCTAACCCTAACCGTCACAGCCCTGATGGGTTAATGGCTTGGGTTGGGATCTATCCCCACACCCATTCCTGCCTAAACTTAGCCCTCACAGTCCTGATGGATCAGTGGCTTATACCTAAACCTAACCGTCACAGTCCTGATGGATCAGTGGCTTATACCTAAACTTAACCGTCACAGTCCTGATGGATCAGTGGTTTATACCTAACCCTAACCGTCACAGCCCTGATGGGTTAATGGCTTGGGTTGGGATCTATCCCCACACCCATTCCTGCCTAAACTTAGCCCTCACAGTCCTGATGGATCAGTGGCTTATACCTAAACCTAACCGTCACAGTCCTGATGGATCAGTGGCTTATACCTAACCCTCATCACAGGGTTATTGTATTAGTTTGGGTTTATACCTAACCCTACCCATCACAGCCCTGATGGATCAATGTTTTGGGTTTAGCTCCACACGGATCTTTTCCCATAATTTACCTGTTATAGTCTGGGTTAAGGGTTTTTCTTATACCAATTCTTGGTTCAGCCCTACTGGTTGCGGTTCAGACGAGGGGCGTTTGTAATTCTTCACCCACATATTATTATTATATTATTATTTTTTTTATATAAATTACCGATGTCGCTTTTTGGAGGAGGGCGTGTTGGGGTTTTGTTTTTGGGGAGGGGCGTGGGGATTAGTGCGTGGGGATTCGTTGGGGGGTTTAGATTAGAGTTAAGGGAAGTGTGTGTGCCCAGTCAGGCCATGCATTTCCTGGGGGGGAGGGTCTTTTTGTTTATGGAGACCCGATACCAATGATGGTAAGGCCCCTAAGGTGGGGGGACGGCAGAGTCAAACAAGCGTCGGCCAGTGCCTTTCCTCAGACTCTTTTCCGGCCTAAGCAAGTGCTGGGTCGGGGAGGAGCTGTTGTAATTCTAAAAAACCTAACCTTGCCAGAGCCATCGGACCTGACCTGCTGGGAGACCCAAGTAGGGGTCAGATAAAGGGTTTTTTTGGGGATTAGTTTAGTACCGTCGATTGGGTGCTGAGCAGCAGTTAAAATTGGGAGTAATTTTATTACTGGAGGAATGTGATGCCGGGCCAGGATTACCCAGTGTTGGCCTTAGGGTTGAGCTGGGTTCGCTGGTTCGGAGCAGGTTCATTCAAGGACTTTGCATTCCGTCTGGTCCGTAGGGGATTGGCGTGTGTGTGGGGGTAGGGTAGGATTGGAGTACTTGCAGATCCGAGTACTTGATATTGAATCAGAAGATACTGATGGGAGTGCAGTGCCAGGCCAGGATTATCCGGTCATGATCTTCGGATCGGGCTTTGCACTCTGCCAGGTTTTGAGTATGATGGGGTCAAAGTAGGGCCCCGTACTCTATTGGTCTTTGGAAAGAAGTAGGGAAGCGTGAGGAGTGGTTTAGTTTGGCCGGGTTTTTTGTTTTTTTTGGGGGGGCAGAGGCTCCCTCCGGCATCTTTCTTGGCCTATGGCTGGGGGAGATGCGGGATGGGGGAGCGAGCCAGGCCCAGACAGGCCCTAGGGAAATGTGCGACCCAGACAGGTCTAGCATTTCTTGGTTCGTCTCTGATGGGTTGGAGGGGGTTAGGGTTTGTTTAGGATGGGCGGTATTGGGACAGTGAGTAATATATATATTTTTGTTGTTTGTTTTGGATAGGATGGACACAGATGCGGAATTCAAGAGGACGGTTAGAGTATTTTTTCGATATATTAAGGCCTACCACTACGACCTAGAGGTCAGGGAGGCAGAGGAACAGAACCGCCAGCCAGCACACATGCTGGGATTGGCAAGGCGGGTTGCTGGGGGAGCTAAGCCAGCGTTTCCATCCTTGGACACAGAATGGCTGAATTATGGTAATGCCAGGAACTGGCTGCACACGGGAGTCCAGATCCTGAGCTCTCATTACATGGAGGCTCTGCAAGGGATCCGGGAGGAGCTATCAACCGTCTCCCGAGAACGGTGGGAGGAGGCGTTGCAGGTGGCAACAAGGTGGGCGCGCCGTAATGTAAAGGGGCTCAGGGTGCGTACCATTGACCTGGCCATTGGGGAAGTGAGGCGGACTATGTCCGGGGCCCCGGGGCAGAATCAGCAAAGAATGGGGGAAGTGGCTGAGCAGGGGGTTCTGGACCCAGGGCCAGCGGCCAAAATCCTGGTTCAGGAACGGGGAGGGTTGGCAGTGGCAGTAGAACCTATGCCCACGCCGCTGCCAAAGCGGAAAAAGCCAGCCCAACGGAGGTCGCCAAGATCTCAGATTCAGGACAAGAAACAAGAGCAGCAGGGTTCGGTAGGGGTGACTAAGAGTCCGGGCCAGGGGCCACGGGAGAACCGAGGAGTGGAGGAGCAGGGAGAGCTACAGGAGGTTTTTAGCTTGGAATCCCTGGAGCTTGGGGAAAGCCCCCCGTGGTCCTTAGAGGAGGACTTGAGGGAAGGGGCGAAGAAGAGTCAAGGCGCAGAGGCAGCAGTAAGAGAGGAACAGGCGCCGGTGAAGAAGACAGAAGGAAGGGGTCAGCAAGGTACTGGGGAGCAGGGCTTAAGCCTGCACCTCAAACACACCCACCCTGATGGGGAGAAAAACTGGGAGCTGGCTCCAGTCAGGAGTATTCTAATAGTAGGCGATTCTAATTTGGGGAGGCTCCCCAAAATCAGTAACAGGGAGGTGGAGGTGGACTGTTTTCCTGGAATAAACCTGGCCCAGGCCTATAATTTAATTAAACACAGGACCCCGGTATCCCCGGTTGTACGGCATCTGATAATTTCAGTGGGTATCAACAACAGGAGGCAGGGGGACAGGGGTAACCTAAAACAGGGCTTGGCACGACTACGGGAGGCAGCGGCTAGGACCTTCCCTAGAGCAAGGATTTATATCCCTTTGTTAAATTTTAACAAGGATTTGCCAAGGTGGCAAAAGCAGAATCTGGCCTTGATTAATACCTTGATTACAGAAACAGGTCAGGTCTTACCCATCCTGCCAGAGGAAGATTTTCGTACTGAGAAAGATGGGATACATTGGACCTCAGGTACAGCGGAAATGATGCTTCGGCACTGGCTTACTGGGCTCCAGAGATAATTTGGAGGCCCACAAGGAGGACAATGATTTTTTGGTTATATTTATTGTGGGAATAAGTTGGGAGTTAAGGGGATTATTGTTATTGTTTTTTTTAAATGTAACAATTAAGTTCATAAAAGAGAAAATAAACAAGGATGAGAATGTCCAAACAAATAAAGAATAAAAGAATTAAGAAATAAAGAATAAAAAATGAAAAAATGGAGAAAATGATGATTAGGGGGAAGGTAGGACAATAGTCCAAAGACCTAACCCTGGATCTGAATCTCCTTTATTTAACTCCGTTTGAGTTAGCAAAATATCGATAAAAGCTTCGGTTTGCCTAAAAGTAGTTTCGAAAAACGTACTATGGGTGTGATGACGGGTCCTAGAGAAGGGACTGGTCGGGTTTGAAGTGTCAATAAAGGCTTTGTTAAGCTCCAAAAAATCCTGGTTAAGGAAAGATTTTCAAAAAAATCTGTAAAATTTGAGTTTTTGCCTAGTTGATAGGATCATAGGGAATCTCAATATCGATAAATACTTTGGGTTTTGGCCTATTTTGACAGGATCATGAGGCATCTCGGGATATCGATTAATACTTTGATTTTTGCCTAATTGGCAGGATCATGAGGAATATCGAGATATCGATAACTTCGGGTTTTGATCTGTAGGGGAGTGATTTTTGAATTCCGAAAAATTTAGAGAAATTTCGGTTGCTGCCCAGTCGGATAGTGATCCATGGGTTGGAAAATATCGATTATAGCTCCAATCTGTGAGGAGTAGCGTTCGCAGAATTTTCGAGAAAAAACTTACCGCGGGTGAGGTGACAGGTCCTGGAATAGGTACCTTTTGGTGCAGTTGGATAAAGTTAGGGATTGAAGCACCTGACGGTTGTCTTTCAGGTAAGGATGATGTCTGCTCGGTGTTGCTTTGATCCTTAGAGAGAAGGGCTGGTAGAAGCTTGATGTGCAGAAATGTGCATCCGCCAGTTTCGACTCTCGGCCCGGTTCGGGTTATAGGGAGAAGGGCTGGTAGAAGCTTGATGTACGGAAATGTGCATCCGCCAGTCTCAACTCTCTGCCCGGTTTGGGTGGTTGGGGCCTTGCCCTTTTCCCGGGGCAGGTGCTCTTGGTTTAAGTCAGTAGAAATTATTCTCTGACAAAGGGCCCTGATGTCAGACGTTTCTCTCAGGCTTTTCTCGAGCAACCTGGGTACCTTGCGGTGTTAACGAAGGGTTGTTTGGGGAAGCGGTAAGTATCCAGCCCCCCTGGGTCCACTTGGACAGCACGCAGGGAAGGTGGCCTGGGGCTAACAGGCCTTAATTGGAGCCCAGTCTTCTATCGGTGATGAGCACCGCCCAAGCAACAGCACATGTGCACCAACATGCGTACACACTGAAAATGTATTGTTGGGGAAGGGTTTGTAGTGGGGTACGAGTGATACTGTGTAAAGTTGACAACCCTAGAGAACCGAGCTTATAGTACACTTTGGACCGAATTGCAACCATTGGAAACTGAATTACAACCTTTGAAACAGTAAAAAACAGTAAAAAGAAGCGTATAATAATAAAAAAATTTTACCGAAGCGCAACAATTGGTTTTGCCGGTTCGGTTTATTGTGTTTTAGCGATTGACTAAGGGACACTGGTCTTGGGCTGATCATCCAAGGCGGGCCGCCAGAGAGGAGGGTGTCTGGTGTGTAAGGTGCCGAAACACCCGATGAGGCTCTGGAACACTACTGATGACAGTGTCTGGAATATTTCCCTCACCATTACGTTTGGGGGATTAGGGGATGATTACTGACTGGTTAATTTTTTTACCTTGAAAAAGCTTTTCTAAACGATCTACTTGTCACAAGTTCAGGTGGACCATTGACATTTCGTTCCTTATTACTAATTGTTGTGGACATATTTGCTTTCCTAATAACTTACCTGACCTAAACCTAACCGTCAGTCCTGATGGATCAGTGGCTTATACCTAAACTTAGCCATCACAGTCCTGATGGATCAGTGGCTTATACCTAAACCTAACCGTCACAGTCCTGATGGATCAGTGGCTTATACCTAAACTTAACCGTCACAGTCCTGATGGATCAGTGGTTTATACCTAACCCTAACCGTCACAGCCCTGATGGGTTAATGGCTTGGGTTGGGATCTATCCCCACACCCATTCCTGCCTAAACTTAGCCCTCACAGTCCTGATGGATCAGTGGCTTATACCTAAACCTAACCGTCACAGTCCTGATGGATCAGTGGCTTATACCTAAACTTAACCGTCACAGTCCTGATGGATCAGTGGTTTATACCTAACCCTAACCGTCACAGCCCTGATGGGTTAATGGCTTGGGTTGGGATCTATCCCCACACCCATTCCTGCCTAAACTTAGCCCTCACAGTCCTGATGGATCAGTGGCTTATACCTAAACCTAACCGTCACAGTCCTGATGGATCAGTGGCTTATACCTAAACTTAACCGTCACAGTCCTGATGGATCAGTGGTTTATACCTAACCCTAACCGTCACAGCCCTGATGGGTTAATGGCTTGGGTTGGGATCTATCCCCACACCCATTCCTGCCTAAACTTAGCCCTCACAGTCCTGATGGATCAGTGGCTTATACCTAAACCTAACCGTCACAGTCCTGATGGATCAGTGGCTTATACCTAAACCTAACCGTCACAGTCCTGATGGATCAGTGGCTTATACCTAAACTTAACCGTCACAGTCCTGATGGATCAGTGGTTTATACCTAACCCTAACCGTCACAGCCCTGATGGGTTAATGGCTTGGGTTGGGATCTATCCCCACACCCATTCCTGCCTAAACTTAGCCCTCACAGTCCTGATGGATCAGTGGCTTATACCTAAACCTAACCGTCACAGTCCTGATGGATCAGTGGCTTATACCTAAACTTAACCGTCACAGTCCTGATGGATCAGTGGTTTATACCTAACCCTAACCGTCACAGCCCTGATGGGTTAATGGCTTGGGTTGGGATCTATCCCCACACCCATTCCTGCCTAAACTTAGCCCTCACAGTCCTGATGGATCAGTGGCTTATACCTAAACCTAACCGTCACAGTCCTGATGGATCAGTGGCTTATACCTAAACTTAACCGTCACAGTCCTGATGGATCAGTGGTTTATACCTAACCCTAACCGTCACAGCCCTGATGGGTTAATGGCTTGGGTTGGGATCTATCCCCACACCCATTCCTGCCTAAACTTAGCCCTCACAGTCCTGATGGATCAGTGGCTTATACCTAAACCTAACCGTCACAGTCCTGATGGATCAGTGGCTTATACCTAAACTTAACCGTCACAGTCCTGATGGATCAGTGGTTTATACCTAACCCTAACCGTCACAGCCCTGATGGGTTAATGGCTTGGGTTGGGATCTATCCCCACACCCATTCCTGCCTAAACTTAGCCCTCACAGTCCTGATGGATCAGTGGCTTATACCTAAACCTAACCGTCACAGTCCTGATGGATCAGTGGCTTATACCTAAACTTAACCGTCACAGTCCTGATGGATCAGTGGTTTATACCTAACCCTAACCGTCACAGCCCTGATGGGTTAATGGCTTGGGTTGGGATCTATCCCCACACCCATTCCTGCCTAAACTTAGCCCTCACAGTCCTGATGGATCAGTGGCTTATACCTAAACCTAACCGTCACAGTCCTGATGGATCAGTGGCTTATACCTAACCCTCATCACAGGGTTATTGTATTAGTTTGGGTTTATACCTAACCCTACCCATCACAGCCCTGATGGATCAATGTTTTGGGTTTAGCTCCACACGGATCTTTTCCCATAATTTACCTGTTATAGTCTGGGTTAAGGGTTTTTCTTATACCAATTCTTGGTTCAGCCCTACTGGTTGCGGTTCAGACGAGGGGCGTTTGTAATTCTTCACCCACATATTATTATTATATTATTATTTTTTTTATATAAATTACCGATGTCGCTTTTTGGAGGAGGGCGTGTTGGGGTTTTGTTTTTGGGGAGGGGCGTGGGGATTAGTGCGTGGGGATTCGTTGGGGGGTTTAGATTAGAGTTAAGGGAAGTGTGTGTGCCCAGTCAGGCCATGCATTTCCTGGGGGGGAGGGTCTTTTTGTTTATGGAGACCCGATACCAATGATGGTAAGGCCCCTAAGGTGGGGGGACGGCAGAGTCAAACAAGCGTCGGCCAGTGCCTTTCCTCAGACTCTTTTCCGGCCTAAGCAAGTGCTGGGTCGGGGAGGAGCTGTTGTAATTCTAAAAAACCTAACCTTGCCAGAGCCATCGGACCTGACCTGCTGGGAGACCCAAGTAGGGGTCAGATAAAGGGTTTTTTTGGGGATTAGTTTAGTACCGTCGATTGGGTGCTGAGCAGCAGTTAAAATTGGGAGTAATTTTATTACTGGAGGAATGTGATGCCGGGCCAGGATTACCCAGTGTTGGCCTTAGGGTTGAGCTGGGTTCGCTGGTTCGGAGCAGGTTCATTCAAGGACTTTGCATTCCGTCTGGTCCGTAGGGGATTGGCGTGTGTGTGGGGGTAGGGTAGGATTGGAGTACTTGCAGATCCGAGTACTTGATATTGAATCAGAAGATACTGATGGGAGTGCAGTGCCAGGCCAGGATTATCCGGTCATGATCTTCGGATCGGGCTTTGCACTCTGCCAGGTTTTGAGTATGATGGGGTCAAAGTAGGGCCCCGTACTCTATTGGTCTTTGGAAAGAAGTAGGGAAGCGTGAGGAGTGGTTTAGTTTGGCCGGGTTTTTTGTTTTTTTTGGGGGGGCAGAGGCTCCCTCCGGCATCTTTCTTGGCCTATGGCTGGGGGAGATGCGGGATGGGGGAGCGAGCCAGGCCCAGACAGGCCCTAGGGAAATGTGCGACCCAGACAGGTCTAGCATTTCTTGGTTCGTCTCTGATGGGTTGGAGGGGGTTAGGGTTTGTTTAGGATGGGCGGTATTGGGACAGTGAGTAATATATATATTTTTGTTGTTTGTTTTGGATAGGATGGACACAGATGCGGAATTCAAGAGGACGGTTAGAGTATTTTTTCGATATATTAAGGCCTACCACTACGACCTAGAGGTCAGGGAGGCAGAGGAACAGAACCGCCAGCCAGCACACATGCTGGGATTGGCAAGGCGGGTTGCTGGGGGAGCTAAGCCAGCGTTTCCATCCTTGGACACAGAATGGCTGAATTATGGTAATGCCAGGAACTGGCTGCACACGGGAGTCCAGATCCTGAGCTCTCATTACATGGAGGCTCTGCAAGGGATCCGGGAGGAGCTATCAACCGTCTCCCGAGAACGGTGGGAGGAGGCGTTGCAGGTGGCAACAAGGTGGGCGCGCCGTAATGTAAAGGGGCTCAGGGTGCGTACCATTGACCTGGCCATTGGGGAAGTGAGGCGGACTATGTCCGGGGCCCCGGGGCAGAATCAGCAAAGAATGGGGGAAGTGGCTGAGCAGGGGGTTCTGGACCCAGGGCCAGCGGCCAAAATCCTGGTTCAGGAACGGGGAGGGTTGGCAGTGGCAGTAGAACCTATGCCCACGCCGCTGCCAAAGCGGAAAAAGCCAGCCCAACGGAGGTCGCCAAGATCTCAGATTCAGGACAAGAAACAAGAGCAGCAGGGTTCGGTAGGGGTGACTAAGAGTCCGGGCCAGGGGCCACGGGAGAACCGAGGAGTGGAGGAGCAGGGAGAGCTACAGGAGGTTTTTAGCTTGGAATCCCTGGAGCTTGGGGAAAGCCCCCCGTGGTCCTTAGAGGAGGACTTGAGGGAAGGGGCGAAGAAGAGTCAAGGCGCAGAGGCAGCAGTAAGAGAGGAACAGGCGCCGGTGAAGAAGACAGAAGGAAGGGGTCAGCAAGGTACTGGGGAGCAGGGCTTAAGCCTGCACCTCAAACACACCCACCCTGATGGGGAGAAAAACTGGGAGCTGGCTCCAGTCAGGAGTATTCTAATAGTAGGCGATTCTAATTTGGGGAGGCTCCCCAAAATCAGTAACAGGGAGGTGGAGGTGGACTGTTTTCCTGGAATAAACCTGGCCCAGGCCTATAATTTAATTAAACACAGGACCCCGGTATCCCCGGTTGTACGGCATCTGATAATTTCAGTGGGTATCAACAACAGGAGGCAGGGGGACAGGGGTAACCTAAAACAGGGCTTGGCACGACTACGGGAGGCAGCGGCTAGGACCTTCCCTAGAGCAAGGATTTATATCCCTTTGTTAAATTTTAACAAGGATTTGCCAAGGTGGCAAAAGCAGAATCTGGCCTTGATTAATACCTTGATTACAGAAACAGGTCAGGTCTTACCCATCCTGCCAGAGGAAGATTTTCGTACTGAGAAAGATGGGATACATTGGACCTCAGGTACAGCGGAAATGATGCTTCGGCACTGGCTTACTGGGCTCCAGAGATAATTTGGAGGCCCACAAGGAGGACAATGATTTTTTGGTTATATTTATTGTGGGAATAAGTTGGGAGTTAAGGGGATTATTGTTATTGTTTTTTTTAAATGTAACAATTAAGTTCATAAAAGAGAAAATAAACAAGGATGAGAATGTCCAAACAAATAAAGAATAAAAGAATTAAGAAATAAAGAATAAAAAATGAAAAAATGGAGAAAATGATGATTAGGGGGAAGGTAGGACAATAGTCCAAAGACCTAACCCTGGATCTGAATCTCCTTTATTTAACTCCGTTTGAGTTAGCAAAATATCGATAAAAGCTTCGGTTTGCCTAAAAGTAGTTTCGAAAAACGTACTATGGGTGTGATGACGGGTCCTAGAGAAGGGACTGGTCGGGTTTGAAGTGTCAATAAAGGCTTTGTTAAGCTCCAAAAAATCCTGGTTAAGGAAAGATTTTCAAAAAAATCAGTAAAATTTGAGTTTTTGCCTAGTTGATAGGATCATAGGGAATCTCAATATCGATAAATACTTTGGGTTTTGGCCTATTTTGACAGGATCATGAGGCATCTCGGGATATCGATTAATACTTTGATTTTTGCCTAATTGGCAGGATCATGAGGAATATCGAGATATCGATAACTTCGGGTTTTGATCTGTAGGGGAGTGATTTTTGAATTCCGAAAAATTTAGAGAAATTTCGGTTGCTGCCCAGTCGGATAGTGATCCATGGGTTGGAAAATATCGATTATAGCTCCAATCTGTGAGGAGTAGCGTTCGCAGAATTTTCGAGAAAAAACTTACCGCGGGTGAGGTGACAGGTCCTGGAATAGGTACCTTTTGGTGCAGTTGGATAAAGTTAGGGATTGAAGCACCTGACGGTTGTCTTTCAGGTAAGGATGATGTCTGCTCGGTGTTGCTTTGATCCTTAGAGAGAAGGGCTGGTAGAAGCTTGATGTGCAGAAATGTGCATCCGCCAGTTTCGACTCTCGGCCCGGTTCGGGTTATAGGGAGAAGGGCTGGTAGAAGCTTGATGTACGGAAATGTGCATCCGCCAGTCTCAACTCTCTGCCCGGTTTGGGTGGTTGGGGCCTTGCCCTTTTCCCGGGGCAGGTGCTCTTGGTTTAAGTCAGTAGAAATTATTCTCTGACAAAGGGCCCTGATGTCAGACGTTTCTCTCAGGCTTTTCTCGAGCAACCTGGGTACCTTGCGGTGTTAACGAAGGGTTGTTTGGGGAAGCGGTAAGTATCCAGCCCCCCTGGGTCCACTTGGACAGCACGCAGGGAAGGTGGCCTGGGGCTAACAGGCCTTAATTGGAGCCCAGTCTTCTATCGGTGATGAGCACCGCCCAAGCAACAGCACATGTGCACCAACATGCGTACACACTGAAAATGTATTGTTGGGGAAGGGTTTGTAGTGGGGTACGAGTGATACTGTGTAAAGTTGACAACCCTAGAGAACCGAGCTTATAGTACACTTTGGACCGAATTGCAACCATTGGAAACTGAATTACAACCTTTGAAACAGTAAAAAACAGTAAAAAGAAGCGTATAATAATAAAAAAAATTTACCGAAGCGCAACAATTGGTTTTGCCGGTTCGGTTTATTGTGTTTTAGCGATTGACTAAGGGACACTGGTCTTGGGCTGATCATCCAAGGCGGGCCGCCAGAGAGGAGGGTGTCTGGTGTGTAAGGTGCCGAAACACCCGATGAGGCTCTGGAACACTACTGATGACAGTGTCTGGAATATTTCCCTCACCATTACGTTTGGGGGATTAGGGGATGATTACTGACTGGTTAATTTTTTTACCTTGAAAAAGCTTTTCTAAACGATCTACTTGTCACAAGTTCAGGTGGACCATTGACATTTCGTTCCTTATTACTAATTGTTGTGGACATATTTGCTTTCCTAATAACTTACCTGACCTAAACCTAACCGTCAGTCCTGATGGATCAGTGGCTTATACCTAAACTTAGCCATCACAGTCCTGATGGATCAGTGGCTTATACCTAAACCTAACCGTCACAGTCCTGATGGATCAGTGGCTTATACCTAAACTTAACCGTCACAGTCCTGATGGATCAGTGGTTTATACCTAACCCTAACCGTCACAGCCCTGATGGGTTAATGGCTTGGGTTGGGATCTATCCCCACACCCATTCCTGCCTAAACTTAGCCCTCACAGTCCTGATGGATCAGTGGCTTATACCTAAACCTAACCGTCACAGTCCTGATGGATCAGTGGCTTATACCTAAACTTAACCGTCACAGTCCTGATGGATCAGTGGTTTATACCTAACCCTAACCGTCACAGCCCTGATGGGTTAATGGCTTGGGTTGGGATCTATCCCCACACCCATTCCTGCCTAAACTTAGCCCTCACAGTCCTGATGGATCAGTGGCTTATACCTAAACCTAACCGTCACAGTCCTGATGGATCAGTGGCTTATACCTAAACTTAACCGTCACAGTCCTGATGGATCAGTGGTTTATACCTAACCCTAACCGTCACAGCCCTGATGGGTTAATGGCTTGGGTTGGGATCTATCCCCACACCCATTCCTGCCTAAACTTAGCCCTCACAGTCCTGATGGATCAGTGGCTTATACCTAAACCTAACCGTCACAGTCCTGATGGATCAGTGGCTTATACCTAAACCTAACCGTCACAGTCCTGATGGATCAGTGGCTTATACCTAAACTTAACCGTCACAGTCCTGATGGATCAGTGGTTTATACCTAACCCTAACCGTCACAGCCCTGATGGGTTAATGGCTTGGGTTGGGATCTATCCCCACACCCATTCCTGCCTAAACTTAGCCCTCACAGTCCTGATGGATCAGTGGCTTATACCTAAACCTAACCGTCACAGTCCTGATGGATCAGTGGCTTATACCTAAACTTAACCGTCACAGTCCTGATGGATCAGTGGTTTATACCTAACCCTAACCGTCACAGCCCTGATGGGTTAATGGCTTGGGTTGGGATCTATCCCCACACCCATTCCTGCCTAAACTTAGCCCTCACAGTCCTGATGGATCAGTGGCTTATACCTAAACCTAACCGTCACAGTCCTGATGGATCAGTGGCTTATACCTAAACTTAACCGTCACAGTCCTGATGGATCAGTGGTTTATACCTAACCCTAACCGTCACAGCCCTGATGGGTTAATGGCTTGGGTTGGGATCTATCCCCACACCCATTCCTGCCTAAACTTAGCCCTCACAGTCCTGATGGATCAGTGGCTTATACCTAAACCTAACCGTCACAGTCCTGATGGATCAGTGGCTTATACCTAAACTTAACCGTCACAGTCCTGATGGATCAGTGGTTTATACCTAACCCTAACCGTCACAGCCCTGATGGGTTAATGGCTTGGGTTGGGATCTATCCCCACACCCATTCCTGCCTAAACTTAGCCCTCACAGTCCTGATGGATCAGTGGCTTATACCTAAACCTAACCGTCACAGTCCTGATGGATCAGTGGCTTATACCTAAACTTAACCGTCACAGTCCTGATGGATCAGTGGTTTATACCTAACCCTAACCGTCACAGCCCTGATGGGTTAATGGCTTGGGTTGGGATCTATCCCCACACCCATTCCTGCCTAAACTTAGCCCTCACAGTCCTGATGGATCAGTGGCTTATACCTAAACCTAACCGTCACAGTCCTGATGGATCAGTGGCTTATACCTAACCCTCATCACAGGGTTATTGTATTAGTTTGGGTTTATACCTAACCCTACCCATCACAGCCCTGATGGATCAATGTTTTGGGTTTAGCTCCACACGGATCTTTTCCCATAATTTACCTGTTATAGTCTGGGTTAAGGGTTTTTCTTATACCAATTCTTGGTTCAGCCCTACTGGTTGCGGTTCAGACGAGGGGCGTTTGTAATTCTTCACCCACATATTATTATTATATTATTATTTTTTTTATATAAATTACCGATGTCGCTTTTTGGAGGAGGGCGTGTTGGGGTTTTGTTTTTGGGGAGGGGCGTGGGGATTAGTGCGTGGGGATTCGTTGGGGGGTTTAGATTAGAGTTAAGGGAAGTGTGTGTGCCCAGTCAGGCCATGCATTTCCTGGGGGGGAGGGTCTTTTTGTTTATGGAGACCCGATACCAATGATGGTAAGGCCCCTAAGGTGGGGGGACGGCAGAGTCAAACAAGCGTCGGCCAGTGCCTTTCCTCAGACTCTTTTCCGGCCTAAGCAAGTGCTGGGTCGGGGAGGAGCTGTTGTAATTCTAAAAAACCTAACCTTGCCAGAGCCATCGGACCTGACCTGCTGGGAGACCCAAGTAGGGGTCAGATAAAGGGTTTTTTTGGGGATTAGTTTAGTACCGTCGATTGGGTGCTGAGCAGCAGTTAAAATTGGGAGTAATTTTATTACTGGAGGAATGTGATGCCGGGCCAGGATTACCCAGTGTTGGCCTTAGGGTTGAGCTGGGTTCGCTGGTTCGGAGCAGGTTCATTCAAGGACTTTGCATTCCGTCTGGTCCGTAGGGGATTGGCGTGTGTGTGGGGGTAGGGTAGGATTGGAGTACTTGCAGATCCGAGTACTTGATATTGAATCAGAAGATACTGATGGGAGTGCAGTGCCAGGCCAGGATTATCCGGTCATGATCTTCGGATCGGGCTTTGCACTCTGCCAGGTTTTGAGTATGATGGGGTCAAAGTAGGGCCCCGTACTCTATTGGTCTTTGGAAAGAAGTAGGGAAGCGTGAGGAGTGGTTTAGTTTGGCCGGGTTTTTTGTTTTTTTTGGGGGGGCAGAGGCTCCCTCCGGCATCTTTCTTGGCCTATGGCTGGGGGAGATGCGGGATGGGGGAGCGAGCCAGGCCCAGACAGGCCCTAGGGAAATGTGCGACCCAGACAGGTCTAGCATTTCTTGGTTCGTCTCTGATGGGTTGGAGGGGGTTAGGGTTTGTTTAGGATGGGCGGTATTGGGACAGTGAGTAATATATATATTTTTGTTGTTTGTTTTGGATAGGATGGACACAGATGCGGAATTCAAGAGGACGGTTAGAGTATTTTTTCGATATATTAAGGCCTACCACTACGACCTAGAGGTCAGGGAGGCAGAGGAACAGAACCGCCAGCCAGCACACATGCTGGGATTGGCAAGGCGGGTTGCTGGGGGAGCTAAGCCAGCGTTTCCATCCTTGGACACAGAATGGCTGAATTATGGTAATGCCAGGAACTGGCTGCACACGGGAGTCCAGATCCTGAGCTCTCATTACATGGAGGCTCTGCAAGGGATCCGGGAGGAGCTATCAACCGTCTCCCGAGAACGGTGGGAGGAGGCGTTGCAGGTGGCAACAAGGTGGGCGCGCCGTAATGTAAAGGGGCTCAGGGTGCGTACCATTGACCTGGCCATTGGGGAAGTGAGGCGGACTATGTCCGGGGCCCCGGGGCAGAATCAGCAAAGAATGGGGGAAGTGGCTGAGCAGGGGGTTCTGGACCCAGGGCCAGCGGCCAAAATCCTGGTTCAGGAACGGGGAGGGTTGGCAGTGGCAGTAGAACCTATGCCCACGCCGCTGCCAAAGCGGAAAAAGCCAGCCCAACGGAGGTCGCCAAGATCTCAGATTCAGGACAAGAAACAAGAGCAGCAGGGTTCGGTAGGGGTGACTAAGAGTCCGGGCCAGGGGCCACGGGAGAACCGAGGAGTGGAGGAGCAGGGAGAGCTACAGGAGGTTTTTAGCTTGGAATCCCTGGAGCTTGGGGAAAGCCCCCCGTGGTCCTTAGAGGAGGACTTGAGGGAAGGGGCGAAGAAGAGTCAAGGCGCAGAGGCAGCAGTAAGAGAGGAACAGGCGCCGGTGAAGAAGACAGAAGGAAGGGGTCAGCAAGGTACTGGGGAGCAGGGCTTAAGCCTGCACCTCAAACACACCCACCCTGATGGGGAGAAAAACTGGGAGCTGGCTCCAGTCAGGAGTATTCTAATAGTAGGCGATTCTAATTTGGGGAGGCTCCCCAAAATCAGTAACAGGGAGGTGGAGGTGGACTGTTTTCCTGGAATAAACCTGGCCCAGGCCTATAATTTAATTAAACACAGGACCCCGGTATCCCCGGTTGTACGGCATCTGATAATTTCAGTGGGTATCAACAACAGGAGGCAGGGGGACAGGGGTAACCTAAAACAGGGCTTGGCACGACTACGGGAGGCAGCGGCTAGGACCTTCCCTAGAGCAAGGATTTATATCCCTTTGTTAAATTTTAACAAGGATTTGCCAAGGTGGCAAAAGCAGAATCTGGCCTTGATTAATACCTTGATTACAGAAACAGGTCAGGTCTTACCCATCCTGCCAGAGGAAGATTTTCGTACTGAGAAAGATGGGATACATTGGACCTCAGGTACAGCGGAAATGATGCTTCGGCACTGGCTTACTGGGCTCCAGAGATAATTTGGAGGCCCACAAGGAGGACAATGATTTTTTGGTTATATTTATTGTGGGAATAAGTTGGGAGTTAAGGGGATTATTGTTATTGTTTTTTTTAAATGTAACAATTAAGTTCATAAAAGAGAAAATAAACAAGGATGAGAATGTCCAAACAAATAAAGAATAAAAGAATTAAGAAATAAAGAATAAAAAATGAAAAAATGGAGAAAATGATGATTAGGGGGAAGGTAGGACAATAGTCCAAAGACCTAACCCTGGATCTGAATCTCCTTTATTTAACTCCGTTTGAGTTAGCAAAATATCGATAAAAGCTTCGGTTTGCCTAAAAGTAGTTTCGAAAAACGTACTATGGGTGTGATGACGGGTCCTAGAGAAGGGACTGGTCGGGTTTGAAGTGTCAATAAAGGCTTTGTTAAGCTCCAAAAAATCCTGGTTAAGGAAAGATTTTCAAAAAAATCTGTAAAATTTGAGTTTTTGCCTAGTTGATAGGATCATAGGGAATCTCAATATCGATAAATACTTTGGGTTTTGGCCTATTTTGACAGGATCATGAGGCATCTCGGGATATCGATTAATACTTTGATTTTTGCCTAATTGGCAGGATCATGAGGAATATCGAGATATCGATAACTTCGGGTTTTGATCTGTAGGGGAGTGATTTTTGAATTCCGAAAAATTTAGAGAAATTTCGGTTGCTGCCCAGTCGGATAGTGATCCATGGGTTGGAAAATATCGATTATAGCTCCAATCTGTGAGGAGTAGCGTTCGCAGAATTTTCGAGAAAAAACTTACCGCGGGTGAGGTGACAGGTCCTGGAATAGGTACCTTTTGGTGCAGTTGGATAAAGTTAGGGATTGAAGCACCTGACGGTTGTCTTTCAGGTAAGGATGATGTCTGCTCGGTGTTGCTTTGATCCTTAGAGAGAAGGGCTGGTAGAAGCTTGATGTGCAGAAATGTGCATCCGCCAGTTTCGACTCTCGGCCCGGTTCGGGTTATAGGGAGAAGGGCTGGTAGAAGCTTGATGTACGGAAATGTGCATCCGCCAGTCTCAACTCTCTGCCCGGTTTGGGTGGTTGGGGCCTTGCCCTTTTCCCGGGGCAGGTGCTCTTGGTTTAAGTCAGTAGAAATTATTCTCTGACAAAGGGCCCTGATGTCAGACGTTTCTCTCAGGCTTTTCTCGAGCAACCTGGGTACCTTGCGGTGTTAACGAAGGGTTGTTTGGGGAAGCGGTAAGTATCCAGCCCCCCTGGGTCCACTTGGACAGCACGCAGGGAAGGTGGCCTGGGGCTAACAGGCCTTAATTGGAGCCCAGTCTTCTATCGGTGATGAGCACCGCCCAAGCAACAGCACATGTGCACCAACATGCGTACACACTGAAAATGTATTGTTGGGGAAGGGTTTGTAGTGGGGTACGAGTGATACTGTGTAAAGTTGACAACCCTAGAGAACCGAGCTTATAGTACACTTTGGACCGAATTGCAACCATTGGAAACTGAATTACAACCTTTGAAACAGTAAAAAACAGTAAAAAGAAGCGTATAATAATAAAAAAATTTTACCGAAGCGCAACAATTGGTTTTGCCGGTTCGGTTTATTGTGTTTTAGCGATTGACTAAGGGACACTGGTCTTGGGCTGATCATCCAAGGCGGGCCGCCAGAGAGGAGGGTGTCTGGTGTGTAAGGTGCCGAAACACCCGATGAGGCTCTGGAACACTACTGATGACAGTGTCTGGAATATTTCCCTCACCATTACGTTTGGGGGATTAGGGGATGATTACTGACTGGTTAATTTTTTTACCTTGAAAAAGCTTTTCTAAACGATCTACTTGTCACAAGTTCAGGTGGACCATTGACATTTCGTTCCTTATTACTAATTGTTGTGGACATATTTGCTTTCCTAATAACTTACCTGACCTAAACCTAACCGTCAGTCCTGATGGATCAGTGGCTTATACCTAAACTTAGCCATCACAGTCCTGATGGATCAGTGGCTTATACCTAAACCTAACCGTCACAGTCCTGATGGATCAGTGGCTTATACCTAAACTTAACCGTCACAGTCCTGATGGATCAGTGGTTTATACCTAACCCTAACCGTCACAGCCCTGATGGGTTAATGGCTTGGGTTGGGATCTATCCCCACACCCATTCCTGCCTAAACTTAGCCCTCACAGTCCTGATGGATCAGTGGCTTATACCTAAACCTAACCGTCACAGTCCTGATGGATCAGTGGCTTATACCTAAACTTAACCGTCACAGTCCTGATGGATCAGTGGTTTATACCTAACCCTAACCGTCACAGCCCTGATGGGTTAATGGCTTGGGTTGGGATCTATCCCCACACCCATTCCTGCCTAAACTTAGCCCTCACAGTCCTGATGGATCAGTGGCTTATACCTAAACCTAACCGTCACAGTCCTGATGGATCAGTGGCTTATACCTAAACTTAACCGTCACAGTCCTGATGGATCAGTGGTTTATACCTAACCCTAACCGTCACAGCCCTGATGGGTTAATGGCTTGGGTTGGGATCTATCCCCACACCCATTCCTGCCTAAACTTAGCCCTCACAGTCCTGATGGATCAGTGGCTTATACCTAAACCTAACCGTCACAGTCCTGATGGATCAGTGGCTTATACCTAAACCTAACCGTCACAGTCCTGATGGATCAGTGGCTTATACCTAAACTTAACCGTCACAGTCCTGATGGATCAGTGGTTTATACCTAACCCTAACCGTCACAGCCCTGATGGGTTAATGGCTTGGGTTGGGATCTATCCCCACACCCATTCCTGCCTAAACTTAGCCCTCACAGTCCTGATGGATCAGTGGCTTATACCTAAACCTAACCGTCACAGTCCTGATGGATCAGTGGCTTATACCTAAACTTAACCGTCACAGTCCTGATGGATCAGTGGTTTATACCTAACCCTAACCGTCACAGCCCTGATGGGTTAATGGCTTGGGTTGGGATCTATCCCCACACCCATTCCTGCCTAAACTTAGCCCTCACAGTCCTGATGGATCAGTGGCTTATACCTAAACCTAACCGTCACAGTCCTGATGGATCAGTGGCTTATACCTAAACTTAACCGTCACAGTCCTGATGGATCAGTGGTTTATACCTAACCCTAACCGTCACAGCCCTGATGGGTTAATGGCTTGGGTTGGGATCTATCCCCACACCCATTCCTGCCTAAACTTAGCCCTCACAGTCCTGATGGATCAGTGGCTTATACCTAAACCTAACCGTCACAGTCCTGATGGATCAGTGGCTTATACCTAAACTTAACCGTCACAGTCCTGATGGATCAGTGGTTTATACCTAACCCTAACCGTCACAGCCCTGATGGGTTAATGGCTTGGGTTGGGATCTATCCCCACACCCATTCCTGCCTAAACTTAGCCCTCACAGTCCTGATGGATCAGTGGCTTATACCTAAACCTAACCGTCACAGTCCTGATGGATCAGTGGCTTATACCTAAACTTAACCGTCACAGTCCTGATGGATCAGTGGTTTATACCTAACCCTAACCGTCACAGCCCTGATGGGTTAATGGCTTGGGTTGGGATCTATCCCCACACCCATTCCTGCCTAAACTTAGCCCTCACAGTCCTGATGGATCAGTGGCTTATACCTAAACCTAACCGTCACAGTCCTGATGGATCAGTGGCTTATACCTAACCCTCATCACAGGGTTATTGTATTAGTTTGGGTTTATACCTAACCCTACCCATCACAGCCCTGATGGATCAATGTTTTGGGTTTAGCTCCACACGGATCTTTTCCCATAATTTACCTGTTATAGTCTGGGTTAAGGGTTTTTCTTATACCAATTCTTGGTTCAGCCCTACTGGTTGCGGTTCAGACGAGGGGCGTTTGTAATTCTTCACCCACATATTATTATTATATTATTATTTTTTTTATATAAATTACCGATGTCGCTTTTTGGAGGAGGGCGTGTTGGGGTTTTGTTTTTGGGGAGGGGCGTGGGGATTAGTGCGTGGGGATTCGTTGGGGGGTTTAGATTAGAGTTAAGGGAAGTGTGTGTGCCCAGTCAGGCCATGCATTTCCTGGGGGGGAGGGTCTTTTTGTTTATGGAGACCCGATACCAATGATGGTAAGGCCCCTAAGGTGGGGGGACGGCAGAGTCAAACAAGCGTCGGCCAGTGCCTTTCCTCAGACTCTTTTCCGGCCTAAGCAAGTGCTGGGTCGGGGAGGAGCTGTTGTAATTCTAAAAAACCTAACCTTGCCAGAGCCATCGGACCTGACCTGCTGGGAGACCCAAGTAGGGGTCAGATAAAGGGTTTTTTTGGGGATTAGTTTAGTACCGTCGATTGGGTGCTGAGCAGCAGTTAAAATTGGGAGTAATTTTATTACTGGAGGAATGTGATGCCGGGCCAGGATTACCCAGTGTTGGCCTTAGGGTTGAGCTGGGTTCGCTGGTTCGGAGCAGGTTCATTCAAGGACTTTGCATTCCGTCTGGTCCGTAGGGGATTGGCGTGTGTGTGGGGGTAGGGTAGGATTGGAGTACTTGCAGATCCGAGTACTTGATATTGAATCAGAAGATACTGATGGGAGTGCAGTGCCAGGCCAGGATTATCCGGTCATGATCTTCGGATCGGGCTTTGCACTCTGCCAGGTTTTGAGTATGATGGGGTCAAAGTAGGGCCCCGTACTCTATTGGTCTTTGGAAAGAAGTAGGGAAGCGTGAGGAGTGGTTTAGTTTGGCCGGGTTTTTTGTTTTTTTTGGGGGGGCAGAGGCTCCCTCCGGCATCTTTCTTGGCCTATGGCTGGGGGAGATGCGGGATGGGGGAGCGAGCCAGGCCCAGACAGGCCCTAGGGAAATGTGCGACCCAGACAGGTCTAGCATTTCTTGGTTCGTCTCTGATGGGTTGGAGGGGGTTAGGGTTTGTTTAGGATGGGCGGTATTGGGACAGTGAGTAATATATATATTTTTGTTGTTTGTTTTGGATAGGATGGACACAGATGCGGAATTCAAGAGGACGGTTAGAGTATTTTTTCGATATATTAAGGCCTACCACTACGACCTAGAGGTCAGGGAGGCAGAGGAACAGAACCGCCAGCCAGCACACATGCTGGGATTGGCAAGGCGGGTTGCTGGGGGAGCTAAGCCAGCGTTTCCATCCTTGGACACAGAATGGCTGAATTATGGTAATGCCAGGAACTGGCTGCACACGGGAGTCCAGATCCTGAGCTCTCATTACATGGAGGCTCTGCAAGGGATCCGGGAGGAGCTATCAACCGTCTCCCGAGAACGGTGGGAGGAGGCGTTGCAGGTGGCAACAAGGTGGGCGCGCCGTAATGTAAAGGGGCTCAGGGTGCGTACCATTGACCTGGCCATTGGGGAAGTGAGGCGGACTATGTCCGGGGCCCCGGGGCAGAATCAGCAAAGAATGGGGGAAGTGGCTGAGCAGGGGGTTCTGGACCCAGGGCCAGCGGCCAAAATCCTGGTTCAGGAACGGGGAGGGTTGGCAGTGGCAGTAGAACCTATGCCCACGCCGCTGCCAAAGCGGAAAAAGCCAGCCCAACGGAGGTCGCCAAGATCTCAGATTCAGGACAAGAAACAAGAGCAGCAGGGTTCGGTAGGGGTGACTAAGAGTCCGGGCCAGGGGCCACGGGAGAACCGAGGAGTGGAGGAGCAGGGAGAGCTACAGGAGGTTTTTAGCTTGGAATCCCTGGAGCTTGGGGAAAGCCCCCCGTGGTCCTTAGAGGAGGACTTGAGGGAAGGGGCGAAGAAGAGTCAAGGCGCAGAGGCAGCAGTAAGAGAGGAACAGGCGCCGGTGAAGAAGACAGAAGGAAGGGGTCAGCAAGGTACTGGGGAGCAGGGCTTAAGCCTGCACCTCAAACACACCCACCCTGATGGGGAGAAAAACTGGGAGCTGGCTCCAGTCAGGAGTATTCTAATAGTAGGCGATTCTAATTTGGGGAGGCTCCCCAAAATCAGTAACAGGGAGGTGGAGGTGGACTGTTTTCCTGGAATAAACCTGGCCCAGGCCTATAATTTAATTAAACACAGGACCCCGGTATCCCCGGTTGTACGGCATCTGATAATTTCAGTGGGTATCAACAACAGGAGGCAGGGGGACAGGGGTAACCTAAAACAGGGCTTGGCACGACTACGGGAGGCAGCGGCTAGGACCTTCCCTAGAGCAAGGATTTATATCCCTTTGTTAAATTTTAACAAGGATTTGCCAAGGTGGCAAAAGCAGAATCTGGCCTTGATTAATACCTTGATTACAGAAACAGGTCAGGTCTTACCCATCCTGCCAGAGGAAGATTTTCGTACTGAGAAAGATGGGATACATTGGACCTCAGGTACAGCGGAAATGATGCTTCGGCACTGGCTTACTGGGCTCCAGAGATAATTTGGAGGCCCACAAGGAGGACAATGATTTTTTGGTTATATTTATTGTGGGAATAAGTTGGGAGTTAAGGGGATTATTGTTATTGTTTTTTTTAAATGTAACAATTAAGTTCATAAAAGAGAAAATAAACAAGGATGAGAATGTCCAAACAAATAAAGAATAAAAGAATTAAGAAATAAAGAATAAAAAATGAAAAAATGGAGAAAATGATGATTAGGGGGAAGGTAGGACAATAGTCCAAAGACCTAACCCTGGATCTGAATCTCCTTTATTTAACTCCGTTTGAGTTAGCAAAATATCGATAAAAGCTTCGGTTTGCCTAAAAGTAGTTTCGAAAAACGTACTATGGGTGTGATGACGGGTCCTAGAGAAGGGACTGGTCGGGTTTGAAGTGTCAATAAAGGCTTTGTTAAGCTCCAAAAAATCCTGGTTAAGGAAAGATTTTCAAAAAAATCTGTAAAATTTGAGTTTTTGCCTAGTTGATAGGATCATAGGGAATCTCAATATCGATAAATACTTTGGGTTTTGGCCTATTTTGACAGGATCATGAGGCATCTCGGGATATCGATTAATACTTTGATTTTTGCCTAATTGGCAGGATCATGAGGAATATCGAGATATCGATAACTTCGGGTTTTGATCTGTAGGGGAGTGATTTTTGAATTCCGAAAAATTTAGAGAAATTTCGGTTGCTGCCCAGTCGGATAGTGATCCATGGGTTGGAAAATATCGATTATAGCTCCAATCTGTGAGGAGTAGCGTTCGCAGAATTTTCGAGAAAAAACTTACCGCGGGTGAGGTGACAGGTCCTGGAATAGGTACCTTTTGGTGCAGTTGGATAAAGTTAGGGATTGAAGCACCTGACGGTTGTCTTTCAGGTAAGGATGATGTCTGCTCGGTGTTGCTTTGATCCTTAGAGAGAAGGGCTGGTAGAAGCTTGATGTGCAGAAATGTGCATCCGCCAGTTTCGACTCTCGGCCCGGTTCGGGTTATAGGGAGAAGGGCTGGTAGAAGCTTGATGTACGGAAATGTGCATCCGCCAGTCTCAACTCTCTGCCCGGTTTGGGTGGTTGGGGCCTTGCCCTTTTCCCGGGGCAGGTGCTCTTGGTTTAAGTCAGTAGAAATTATTCTCTGACAAAGGGCCCTGATGTCAGACGTTTCTCTCAGGCTTTTCTCGAGCAACCTGGGTACCTTGCGGTGTTAACGAAGGGTTGTTTGGGGAAGCGGTAAGTATCCAGCCCCCCTGGGTCCACTTGGACAGCACGCAGGGAAGGTGGCCTGGGGCTAACAGGCCTTAATTGGAGCCCAGTCTTCTATCGGTGATGAGCACCGCCCAAGCAACAGCACATGTGCACCAACATGCGTACACACTGAAAATGTATTGTTGGGGAAGGGTTTGTAGTGGGGTACGAGTGATACTGTGTAAAGTTGACAACCCTAGAGAACCGAGCTTATAGTACACTTTGGACCGAATTGCAACCATTGGAAACTGAATTACAACCTTTGAAACAGTAAAAAACAGTAAAAAGAAGCGTATAATAATAAAAAAATTTTACCGAAGCGCAACAATTGGTTTTGCCGGTTCGGTTTATTGTGTTTTAGCGATTGACTAAGGGACACTGGTCTTGGGCTGATCATCCAAGGCGGGCCGCCAGAGAGGAGGGTGTCTGGTGTGTAAGGTGCCGAAACACCCGATGAGGCTCTGGAACACTACTGATGACAGTGTCTGGAATATTTCCCTCACCATTACGTTTGGGGGATTAGGGGATGATTACTGACTGGTTAATTTTTTTACCTTGAAAAAGCTTTTCTAAACGATCTACTTGTCACAAGTTCAGGTGGACCATTGACATTTCGTTCCTTATTACTAATTGTTGTGGACATATTTGCTTTCCTAATAACTTACCTGACCTAAACCTAACCGTCAGTCCTGATGGATCAGTGGCTTATACCTAAACTTAGCCATCACAGTCCTGATGGATCAGTGGCTTATACCTAAACCTAACCGTCACAGTCCTGATGGATCAGTGGCTTATACCTAAACTTAACCGTCACAGTCCTGATGGATCAGTGGTTTATACCTAACCCTAACCGTCACAGCCCTGATGGGTTAATGGCTTGGGTTGGGATCTATCCCCACACCCATTCCTGCCTAAACTTAGCCCTCACAGTCCTGATGGATCAGTGGCTTATACCTAAACCTAACCGTCACAGTCCTGATGGATCAGTGGCTTATACCTAAACTTAACCGTCACAGTCCTGATGGATCAGTGGTTTATACCTAACCCTAACCGTCACAGCCCTGATGGGTTAATGGCTTGGGTTGGGATCTATCCCCACACCCATTCCTGCCTAAACTTAGCCCTCACAGTCCTGATGGATCAGTGGCTTATACCTAAACCTAACCGTCACAGTCCTGATGGATCAGTGGCTTATACCTAAACTTAACCGTCACAGTCCTGATGGATCAGTGGTTTATACCTAACCCTAACCGTCACAGCCCTGATGGGTTAATGGCTTGGGTTGGGATCTATCCCCACACCCATTCCTGCCTAAACTTAGCCCTCACAGTCCTGATGGATCAGTGGCTTATACCTAAACCTAACCGTCACAGTCCTGATGGATCAGTGGCTTATACCTAAACCTAACCGTCACAGTCCTGATGGATCAGTGGCTTATACCTAAACTTAACCGTCACAGTCCTGATGGATCAGTGGTTTATACCTAACCCTAACCGTCACAGCCCTGATGGGTTAATGGCTTGGGTTGGGATCTATCCCCACACCCATTCCTGCCTAAACTTAGCCCTCACAGTCCTGATGGATCAGTGGCTTATACCTAAACCTAACCGTCACAGTCCTGATGGATCAGTGGCTTATACCTAAACTTAACCGTCACAGTCCTGATGGATCAGTGGTTTATACCTAACCCTAACCGTCACAGCCCTGATGGGTTAATGGCTTGGGTTGGGATCTATCCCCACACCCATTCCTGCCTAAACTTAGCCCTCACAGTCCTGATGGATCAGTGGCTTATACCTAAACCTAACCGTCACAGTCCTGATGGATCAGTGGCTTATACCTAAACTTAACCGTCACAGTCCTGATGGATCAGTGGTTTATACCTAACCCTAACCGTCACAGCCCTGATGGGTTAATGGCTTGGGTTGGGATCTATCCCCACACCCATTCCTGCCTAAACTTAGCCCTCACAGTCCTGATGGATCAGTGGCTTATACCTAAACCTAACCGTCACAGTCCTGATGGATCAGTGGCTTATACCTAAACTTAACCGTCACAGTCCTGATGGATCAGTGGTTTATACCTAACCCTAACCGTCACAGCCCTGATGGGTTAATGGCTTGGGTTGGGATCTATCCCCACACCCATTCCTGCCTAAACTTAGCCCTCACAGTCCTGATGGATCAGTGGCTTATACCTAAACCTAACCGTCACAGTCCTGATGGATCAGTGGCTTATACCTAAACTTAACCGTCACAGTCCTGATGGATCAGTGGTTTATACCTAACCCTAACCGTCACAGCCCTGATGGGTTAATGGCTTGGGTTGGGATCTATCCCCACACCCATTCCTGCCTAAACTTAGCCCTCACAGTCCTGATGGATCAGTGGCTTATACCTAAACCTAACCGTCACAGTCCTGATGGATCAGTGGCTTATACCTAACCCTCATCACAGGGTTATTGTATTAGTTTGGGTTTATACCTAACCCTACCCATCACAGCCCTGATGGATCAATGTTTTGGGTTTAGCTCCACACGGATCTTTTCCCATAATTTACCTGTTATAGTCTGGGTTAAGGGTTTTTCTTATACCAATTCTTGGTTCAGCCCTACTGGTTGCGGTTCAGACGAGGGGCGTTTGTAATTCTTCACCCACATATTATTATTATATTATTATTTTTTTTATATAAATTACCGATGTCGCTTTTTGGAGGAGGGCGTGTTGGGGTTTTGTTTTTGGGGAGGGGCGTGGGGATTAGTGCGTGGGGATTCGTTGGGGGGTTTAGATTAGAGTTAAGGGAAGTGTGTGTGCCCAGTCAGGCCATGCATTTCCTGGGGGGGAGGGTCTTTTTGTTTATGGAGACCCGATACCAATGATGGTAAGGCCCCTAAGGTGGGGGGACGGCAGAGTCAAACAAGCGTCGGCCAGTGCCTTTCCTCAGACTCTTTTCCGGCCTAAGCAAGTGCTGGGTCGGGGAGGAGCTGTTGTAATTCTAAAAAACCTAACCTTGCCAGAGCCATCGGACCTGACCTGCTGGGAGACCCAAGTAGGGGTCAGATAAAGGGTTTTTTTGGGGATTAGTTTAGTACCGTCGATTGGGTGCTGAGCAGCAGTTAAAATTGGGAGTAATTTTATTACTGGAGGAATGTGATGCCGGGCCAGGATTACCCAGTGTTGGCCTTAGGGTTGAGCTGGGTTCGCTGGTTCGGAGCAGGTTCATTCAAGGACTTTGCATTCCGTCTGGTCCGTAGGGGATTGGCGTGTGTGTGGGGGTAGGGTAGGATTGGAGTACTTGCAGATCCGAGTACTTGATATTGAATCAGAAGATACTGATGGGAGTGCAGTGCCAGGCCAGGATTATCCGGTCATGATCTTCGGATCGGGCTTTGCACTCTGCCAGGTTTTGAGTATGATGGGGTCAAAGTAGGGCCCCGTACTCTATTGGTCTTTGGAAAGAAGTAGGGAAGCGTGAGGAGTGGTTTAGTTTGGCCGGGTTTTTTGTTTTTTTTGGGGGGGCAGAGGCTCCCTCCGGCATCTTTCTTGGCCTATGGCTGGGGGAGATGCGGGATGGGGGAGCGAGCCAGGCCCAGACAGGCCCTAGGGAAATGTGCGACCCAGACAGGTCTAGCATTTCTTGGTTCGTCTCTGATGGGTTGGAGGGGGTTAGGGTTTGTTTAGGATGGGCGGTATTGGGACAGTGAGTAATATATATATTTTTGTTGTTTGTTTTGGATAGGATGGACACAGATGCGGAATTCAAGAGGACGGTTAGAGTATTTTTTCGATATATTAAGGCCTACCACTACGACCTAGAGGTCAGGGAGGCAGAGGAACAGAACCGCCAGCCAGCACACATGCTGGGATTGGCAAGGCGGGTTGCTGGGGGAGCTAAGCCAGCGTTTCCATCCTTGGACACAGAATGGCTGAATTATGGTAATGCCAGGAACTGGCTGCACACGGGAGTCCAGATCCTGAGCTCTCATTACATGGAGGCTCTGCAAGGGATCCGGGAGGAGCTATCAACCGTCTCCCGAGAACGGTGGGAGGAGGCGTTGCAGGTGGCAACAAGGTGGGCGCGCCGTAATGTAAAGGGGCTCAGGGTGCGTACCATTGACCTGGCCATTGGGGAAGTGAGGCGGACTATGTCCGGGGCCCCGGGGCAGAATCAGCAAAGAATGGGGGAAGTGGCTGAGCAGGGGGTTCTGGACCCAGGGCCAGCGGCCAAAATCCTGGTTCAGGAACGGGGAGGGTTGGCAGTGGCAGTAGAACCTATGCCCACGCCGCTGCCAAAGCGGAAAAAGCCAGCCCAACGGAGGTCGCCAAGATCTCAGATTCAGGACAAGAAACAAGAGCAGCAGGGTTCGGTAGGGGTGACTAAGAGTCCGGGCCAGGGGCCACGGGAGAACCGAGGAGTGGAGGAGCAGGGAGAGCTACAGGAGGTTTTTAGCTTGGAATCCCTGGAGCTTGGGGAAAGCCCCCCGTGGTCCTTAGAGGAGGACTTGAGGGAAGGGGCGAAGAAGAGTCAAGGCGCAGAGGCAGCAGTAAGAGAGGAACAGGCGCCGGTGAAGAAGACAGAAGGAAGGGGTCAGCAAGGTACTGGGGAGCAGGGCTTAAGCCTGCACCTCAAACACACCCACCCTGATGGGGAGAAAAACTGGGAGCTGGCTCCAGTCAGGAGTATTCTAATAGTAGGCGATTCTAATTTGGGGAGGCTCCCCAAAATCAGTAACAGGGAGGTGGAGGTGGACTGTTTTCCTGGAATAAACCTGGCCCAGGCCTATAATTTAATTAAACACAGGACCCCGGTATCCCCGGTTGTACGGCATCTGATAATTTCAGTGGGTATCAACAACAGGAGGCAGGGGGACAGGGGTAACCTAAAACAGGGCTTGGCACGACTACGGGAGGCAGCGGCTAGGACCTTCCCTAGAGCAAGGATTTATATCCCTTTGTTAAATTTTAACAAGGATTTGCCAAGGTGGCAAAAGCAGAATCTGGCCTTGATTAATACCTTGATTACAGAAACAGGTCAGGTCTTACCCATCCTGCCAGAGGAAGATTTTCGTACTGAGAAAGATGGGATACATTGGACCTCAGGTACAGCGGAAATGATGCTTCGGCACTGGCTTACTGGGCTCCAGAGATAATTTGGAGGCCCACAAGGAGGACAATGATTTTTTGGTTATATTTATTGTGGGAATAAGTTGGGAGTTAAGGGGATTATTGTTATTGTTTTTTTTAAATGTAACAATTAAGTTCATAAAAGAGAAAATAAACAAGGATGAGAATGTCCAAACAAATAAAGAATAAAAGAATTAAGAAATAAAGAATAAAAAATGAAAAAATGGAGAAAATGATGATTAGGGGGAAGGTAGGACAATAGTCCAAAGACCTAACCCTGGATCTGAATCTCCTTTATTTAACTCCGTTTGAGTTAGCAAAATATCGATAAAAGCTTCGGTTTGCCTAAAAGTAGTTTCGAAAAACGTACTATGGGTGTGATGACGGGTCCTAGAGAAGGGACTGGTCGGGTTTGAAGTGTCAATAAAGGCTTTGTTAAGCTCCAAAAAATCCTGGTTAAGGAAAGATTTTCAAAAATCTCAATATCGATAAATACTTTGGGTTTTGGCCTATTTTGACAGGATCATGAGGCATCTCGGGATATCGATTAATACTTTGATTTTTGCCTAATTGGCAGGATCATGAGGAATATCGAGATATCGATAACTTCGGGTTTTGATCTGTAGGGGAGTGATTTTTGAATTCCGAAAAATTTAGAGAAATTTCGGTTGCTGCCCAGTCGGATAGTGATCCATGGGTTGGAAAATATCGATTATAGCTCCAATCTGTGAGGAGTAGCGTTCGCAGAATTTTCGAGAAAAAACTTACCGCGGGTGAGGTGACAGGTCCTGGAATAGGTACCTTTTGGTGCAGTTGGATAAAGTTAGGGATTGAAGCACCTGACGGTTGTCTTTCAGGTAAGGATGATGTCTGCTCGGTGTTGCTTTGATCCTTAGAGAGAAGGGCTGGTAGAAGCTTGATGTGCAGAAATGTGCATCCGCCAGTTTCGACTCTCGGCCCGGTTCGGGTTATAGGGAGAAGGGCTGGTAGAAGCTTGATGTACGGAAATGTGCATCCGCCAGTCTCAACTCTCTGCCCGGTTTGGGTGGTTGGGGCCTTGCCCTTTTCCCGGGGCAGGTGCTCTTGGTTTAAGTCAGTAGAAATTATTCTCTGACAAAGGGCCCTGATGTCAGACGTTTCTCTCAGGCTTTTCTCGAGCAACCTGGGTACCTTGCGGTGTTAACAAAGGGTTGTTTGGGGAAGCGGTAAGTATCCAGCCCCCCTGGGTCCACTTGGACAGCACGCAGGGAAGGTGGCCTGGGGCTAACAGGCCTTAATTGGAGCCCAGTCTTCTATCGGTGATGAGCACCGCCCAAGCAACAGCACATGTGCACCAACATGCGTACACACTGAAAATGTATTGTTGGGGAAGGGTTTGTAGTGGGGTACGAGTGATACTGTGTAAAGTTGACAACCCTAGAGAACCGAGCTTATAGTACACTTTGGACCGAATTGCAACCATTGGAAACTGAATTACAACCTTTGAAACAGTAAAAAACAGTAAAAAGAAGCGTATAATAATAATAAAAAAAATTTTACCGAAGCGCAACAATTGGTTTTGCCGGTTCGGTTTACTGCGTTTTAGCGATTGACTAAGGGACACTGGTCTTGGGCTGATCATCCAAGACGGGCCGCCAGAGAGGAGGGTGTCTGGTGTGTAAGGTGCCGAAACACCCGATGAGGCTCTGGAACACTACTGATGACAGTGTCTGGAATATTTCCCTCACCATTACGTTTGGGGGATTAGGGGATGATTACTGACTGGTTAATTTTTTTACCTTGAAAAAGCTTTTCTAAACGATCTACTTGTCACAAGTTCAGGTGGACCATTGACATTTCGTTCCTTATTACTAATTGTTGTGGACATATTTGCTTTCCTAATAACTTACCTGACCTAAACCTAACCGTCAGTCCTGATGGATCAGTGGCTTATACCTAAACTTAGCCATCACAGTCCTGATGGATCAGTGGCTTATACCTAAACCTAACCGTCACAGTCCTGATGGATCAGTGGCTTATACCTAAACTTAACCGTCACAGTCCTGATGGATCAGTGGTTTATACCTAACCCTAACCGTCACAGCCCTGATGGGTTAATGGCTTGGGTTGGGATCTATCCCCACACCCATTCCTGCCTAAACTTAGCCCTCACAGTCCTGATGGATCAGTGGCTTATACCTAAACCTAACCGTCACAGTCCTGATGGATCAGTGGCTTATACCTAAACTTAACCGTCACAGTCCTGATGGATCAGTGGTTTATACCTAACCCTAACCGTCACAGCCCTGATGGGTTAATGGCTTGGGTTGGGATCTATCCCCACACCCATTCCTGCCTAAACTTAGCCCTCACAGTCCTGATGGATCAGTGGCTTATACCTAAACCTAACCGTCACAGTCCTGATGGATCAGTGGCTTATACCTAAACTTAACCGTCACAGTCCTGATGGATCAGTGGTTTATACCTAACCCTAACCGTCACAGCCCTGATGGGTTAATGGCTTGGGTTGGGATCTATCCCCACACCCATTCCTGCCTAAACTTAGCCCTCACAGTCCTGATGGATCAGTGGCTTATACCTAAACCTAACCGTCACAGTCCTGATGGATCAGTGGCTTATACCTAAACCTAACCGTCACAGTCCTGATGGATCAGTGGCTTATACCTAAACTTAACCGTCACAGTCCTGATGGATCAGTGGTTTATACCTAACCCTAACCGTCACAGCCCTGATGGGTTAATGGCTTGGGTTGGGATCTATCCCCACACCCATTCCTGCCTAAACTTAGCCCTCACAGTCCTGATGGATCAGTGGCTTATACCTAAACCTAACCGTCACAGTCCTGATGGATCAGTGGCTTATACCTAAACTTAACCGTCACAGTCCTGATGGATCAGTGGTTTATACCTAACCCTAACCGTCACAGCCCTGATGGGTTAATGGCTTGGGTTGGGATCTATCCCCACACCCATTCCTGCCTAAACTTAGCCCTCACAGTCCTGATGGATCAGTGGCTTATACCTAAACCTAACCGTCACAGTCCTGATGGATCAGTGGCTTATACCTAACCCTCATCACAGGGTTATTGTATTAGTTTGGGTTTATACCTAACCCTACCCATCACAGCCCTGATGGATCAATGTTTTGGGTTTAGCTCCACACGGATCTTTTCCCATAATTTACCTGTTATAGTCTGGGTTAAGGGTTTTTCTTATACCAATTCTTGGTTCAGCCCTACTGGTTGCGGTTCAGACGAGGGGCGTTTGTAATTCTTCACCCACATATTATTATTATATTATTATTTTTTTTATATAAATTACCGATGTCGCTTTTTGGAGGAGGGCGTGTTGGGGTTTTGTTTTTGGGGAGGGGCGTGGGGATTAGTGCGTGGGGATTCGTTGGGGGGTTTAGATTAGAGTTAAGGGAAGTGTGTGTGCCCAGTCAGGCCATGCATTTCCTGGGGGGGAGGGTCTTTTTGTTTATGGAGACCCGATACCAATGATGGTAAGGCCCCTAAGGTGGGGGGACGGCAGAGTCAAACAAGCGTCGGCCAGTGCCTTTCCTCAGACTCTTTTCCGGCCTAAGCAAGTGCTGGGTCGGGGAGGAGCTGTTGTAATTCTAAAAAACCTAACCTTGCCAGAGCCATCGGACCTGACCTGCTGGGAGACCCAAGTAGGGGTCAGATAAAGGGTTTTTTTGGGGATTAGTTTAGTACCGTCGATTGGGTGCTGAGCAGCAGTTAAAATTGGGAGTAATTTTATTACTGGAGGAATGTGATGCCGGGCCAGGATTACCCAGTGTTGGCCTTAGGGTTGAGCTGGGTTCGCTGGTTCGGAGCAGGTTCATTCAAGGACTTTGCATTCCGTCTGGTCCGTAGGGGATTGGCGTGTGTGTGGGGGTAGGGTAGGATTGGAGTACTTGCAGATCCGAGTACTTGATATTGAATCAGAAGATACTGATGGGAGTGCAGTGCCAGGCCAGGATTATCCGGTCATGATCTTCGGATCGGGCTTTGCACTCTGCCAGGTTTTGAGTATGATGGGGTCAAAGTAGGGCCCCGTACTCTATTGGTCTTTGGAAAGAAGTAGGGAAGCGTGAGGAGTGGTTTAGTTTGGCCGGGTTTTTTGTTTTTTTTGGGGGGGCAGAGGCTCCCTCCGGCATCTTTCTTGGCCTATGGCTGGGGGAGATGCGGGATGGGGGAGCGAGCCAGGCCCAGACAGGCCCTAGGGAAATGTGCGACCCAGACAGGTCTAGCATTTCTTGGTTCGTCTCTGATGGGTTGGAGGGGGTTAGGGTTTGTTTAGGATGGGCGGTATTGGGACAGTGAGTAATATATATATTTTTGTTGTTTGTTTTGGATAGGATGGACACAGATGCGGAATTCAAGAGGACGGTTAGAGTATTTTTTCGATATATTAAGGCCTACCACTACGACCTAGAGGTCAGGGAGGCAGAGGAACAGAACCGCCAGCCAGCACACATGCTGGGATTGGCAAGGCGGGTTGCTGGGGGAGCTAAGCCAGCGTTTCCATCCTTGGACACAGAATGGCTGAATTATGGTAATGCCAGGAACTGGCTGCACACGGGAGTCCAGATCCTGAGCTCTCATTACATGGAGGCTCTGCAAGGGATCCGGGAGGAGCTATCAACCGTCTCCCGAGAACGGTGGGAGGAGGCGTTGCAGGTGGCAACAAGGTGGGCGCGCCGTAATGTAAAGGGGCTCAGGGTGCGTACCATTGACCTGGCCATTGGGGAAGTGAGGCGGACTATGTCCGGGGCCCCGGGGCAGAATCAGCAAAGAATGGGGGAAGTGGCTGAGCAGGGGGTTCTGGACCCAGGGCCAGCGGCCAAAATCCTGGTTCAGGAACGGGGAGGGTTGGCAGTGGCAGTAGAACCTATGCCCACGCCGCTGCCAAAGCGGAAAAAGCCAGCCCAACGGAGGTCGCCAAGATCTCAGATTCAGGACAAGAAACAAGAGCAGCAGGGTTCGGTAGGGGTGACTAAGAGTCCGGGCCAGGGGCCACGGGAGAACCGAGGAGTGGAGGAGCAGGGAGAGCTACAGGAGGTTTTTAGCTTGGAATCCCTGGAGCTTGGGGAAAGCCCCCCGTGGTCCTTAGAGGAGGACTTGAGGGAAGGGGCGAAGAAGAGTCAAGGCGCAGAGGCAGCAGTAAGAGAGGAACAGGCGCCGGTGAAGAAGACAGAAGGAAGGGGTCAGCAAGGTACTGGGGAGCAGGGCTTAAGCCTGCACCTCAAACACACCCACCCTGATGGGGAGAAAAACTGGGAGCTGGCTCCAGTCAGGAGTATTCTAATAGTAGGCGATTCTAATTTGGGGAGGCTCCCCAAAATCAGTAACAGGGAGGTGGAGGTGGACTGTTTTCCTGGAATAAACCTGGCCCAGGCCTATAATTTAATTAAACACAGGACCCCGGTATCCCCGGTTGTACGGCATCTGATAATTTCAGTGGGTATCAACAACAGGAGGCAGGGGGACAGGGGTAACCTAAAACAGGGCTTGGCACGACTACGGGAGGCAGCGGCTAGGACCTTCCCTAGAGCAAGGATTTATATCCCTTTGTTAAATTTTAACAAGGATTTGCCAAGGTGGCAAAAGCAGAATCTGGCCTTGATTAATACCTTGATTACAGAAACAGGTCAGGTCTTACCCATCCTGCCAGAGGAAGATTTTCGTACTGAGAAAGATGGGATACATTGGACCTCAGGTACAGCGGAAATGATGCTTCGGCACTGGCTTACTGGGCTCCAGAGATAATTTGGAGGCCCACAAGGAGGACAATGATTTTTTGGTTATATTTATTGTGGGAATAAGTTGGGAGTTAAGGGGATTATTGTTATTGTTTTTTTTAAATGTAACAATTAAGTTCATAAAAGAGAAAATAAACAAGGATGAGAATGTCCAAACAAATAAAGAATAAAAGAATTAAGAAATAAAGAATAAAAAATGAAAAAATGGAGAAAATGATGATTAGGGGGAAGGTAGGACAATAGTCCAAAGACCTAACCCTGGATCTGAATCTCCTTTATTTAACTCCGTTTGAGTTAGCAAAATATCGATAAAAGCTTCGGTTTGCCTAAAAGTAGTTTCGAAAAACGTACTATGGGTGTGATGACGGGTCCTAGAGAAGGGACTGGTCGGGTTTGAAGTGTCAATAAAGGCTTTGTTAAGCTCCAAAAAATCCTGGTTAAGGAAAGATTTTCAAAAAAATCTGTAAAATTTGAGTTTTTGCCTAGTTGATAGGATCATAGGGAATCTCAATATCGATAAATACTTTGGGTTTTGGCCTATTTTGACAGGATCATGAGGCATCTCGGGATATCGATTAATACTTTGATTTTTGCCTAATTGGCAGGATCATGAGGAATATCGAGATATCGATAACTTCGGGTTTTGATCTGTAGGGGAGTGATTTTTGAATTCCGAAAAATTTAGAGAAATTTCGGTTGCTGCCCAGTCGGATAGTGATCCATGGGTTGGAAAATATCGATTATAGCTCCAATCTGTGAGGAGTAGCGTTCGCAGAATTTTCGAGAAAAAACTTACCGCGGGTGAGGTGACAGGTCCTGGAATAGGTACCTTTTGGTGCAGTTGGATAAAGTTAGGGATTGAAGCACCTGACGGTTGTCTTTCAGGTAAGGATGATGTCTGCTCGGTGTTGCTTTGATCCTTAGAGAGAAGGGCTGGTAGAAGCTTGATGTGCAGAAATGTGCATCCGCCAGTTTCGACTCTCGGCCCGGTTCGGGTTATAGGGAGAAGGGCTGGTAGAAGCTTGATGTACGGAAATGTGCATCCGCCAGTCTCAACTCTCTGCCCGGTTTGGGTGGTTGGGGCCTTGCCCTTTTCCCGGGGCAGGTGCTCTTGGTTTAAGTCAGTAGAAATTATTCTCTGACAAAGGGCCCTGATGTCAGACGTTTCTCTCAGGCTTTTCTCGAGCAACCTGGGTACCTTGCGGTGTTAACGAAGGGTTGTTTGGGGAAGCGGTAAGTATCCAGCCCCCCTGGGTCCACTTGGACAGCACGCAGGGAAGGTGGCCTGGGGCTAACAGGCCTTAATTGGAGCCCAGTCTTCTATCGGTGATGAGCACCGCCCAAGCAACAGCACATGTGCACCAACATGCGTACACACTGAAAATGTATTGTTGGGGAAGGGTTTGTAGTGGGGTACGAGTGATACTGTGTAAAGTTGACAACCCTAGAGAACCGAGCTTATAGTACACTTTGGACCGAATTGCAACCATTGGAAACTGAATTACAACCTTTGAAACAGTAAAAAACAGTAAAAAGAAGCGTATAATAATAAAAAAATTTTACCGAAGCGCAACAATTGGTTTTGCCGGTTCGGTTTATTGTGTTTTAGCGATTGACTAAGGGACACTGGTCTTGGGCTGATCATCCAAGGCGGGCCGCCAGAGAGGAGGGTGTCTGGTGTGTAAGGTGCCGAAACACCCGATGAGGCTCTGGAACACTACTGATGACAGTGTCTGGAATATTTCCCTCACCATTACGTTTGGGGGATTAGGGGATGATTACTGACTGGTTAATTTTTTTACCTTGAAAAAGCTTTTCTAAACGATCTACTTGTCACAAGTTCAGGTGGACCATTGACATTTCGTTCCTTATTACTAATTGTTGTGGACATATTTGCTTTCCTAATAACTTACCTGACCTAAACCTAACCGTCAGTCCTGATGGATCAGTGTCTTATACCTAAACTTAGCCATCACAGTCCTGATGGATCAGTGGCTTATACCTAAACCTAACCGTCACAGTCCTGATGGATCAGTGGCTTATACCTAAACTTAACCGTCACAGTCCTGATGGATCAGTGGTTTATACCTAACCCTAACCGTCACAGCCCTGATGGGTTAATGGCTTGGGTTGGGATCTATCCCCACACCCATTCCTGCCTAAACTTAGCCCTCACAGTCCTGATGGATCAGTGGCTTATACCTAAACCTAACCGTCACAGTCCTGATGGATCAGTGGCTTATACCTAAACTTAACCGTCACAGTCCTGATGGATCAGTGGTTTATACCTAACCCTAACCGTCACAGCCCTGATGGGTTAATGGCTTGGGTTGGGATCTATCCCCACACCCATTCCTGCCTAAACTTAGCCCTCACAGTCCTGATGGATCAGTGGCTTATACCTAAACCTAACCGTCACAGTCCTGATGGATCAGTGGCTTATACCTAAACTTAACCGTCACAGTCCTGATGGATCAGTGGTTTATACCTAACCCTAACCGTCACAGCCCTGATGGGTTAATGGCTTGGGTTGGGATCTATCCCCACACCCATTCCTGCCTAAACTTAGCCCTCACAGTCCTGATGGATCAGTGGCTTATACCTAAACCTAACCGTCACAGTCCTGATGGATCAGTGGCTTATACCTAACCCTCATCACAGGGTTATTGTATTAGTTTGGGTTTATACCTAACCCTACCCATCACAGCCCTGATGGATCAATGTTTTGGGTTTAGCTCCACACGGATCTTTTCCCATAATTTACCTGTTATAGTCTGGGTTAAGGGTTTTTCTTATACCAATTCTTGGTTCAGCCCTACTGGTTGCGGTTCAGACGAGGGGCGTTTGTAATTCTTCACCCACATATTATTATTATATTATTATTTTTTTTATATAAATTACCGATGTCGCTTTTTGGAGGAGGGCGTGTTGGGGTTTTGTTTTTGGGGAGGGGCGTGGGGATTAGTGCGTGGGGATTCGTTGGGGGGTTTAGATTAGAGTTAAGGGAAGTGTGTGTGCCCAGTCAGGCCATGCATTTCCTGGGGGGGAGGGTCTTTTTGTTTATGGAGACCCGATACCAATGATGGTAAGGCCCCTAAGGTGGGGGGACGGCAGAGTCAAACAAGCGTCGGCCAGTGCCTTTCCTCAGACTCTTTTCCGGCCTAAGCAAGTGCTGGGTCGGGGAGGAGCTGTTGTAATTCTAAAAAACCTAACCTTGCCAGAGCCATCGGACCTGACCTGCTGGGAGACCCAAGTAGGGGTCAGATAAAGGGTTTTTTTGGGGATTAGTTTAGTACCGTCGATTGGGTGCTGAGCAGCAGTTAAAATTGGGAGTAATTTTATTACTGGAGGAATGTGATGCCGGGCCAGGATTACCCAGTGTTGGCCTTAGGGTTGAGCTGGGTTCGCTGGTTCGGAGCAGGTTCATTCAAGGACTTTGCATTCCGTCTGGTCCGTAGGGGATTGGCGTGTGTGTGGGGGTAGGGTAGGATTGGAGTACTTGCAGATCCGAGTACTTGATATTGAATCAGAAGATACTGATGGGAGTGCAGTGCCAGGCCAGGATTATCCGGTCATGATCTTCGGATCGGGCTTTGCACTCTGCCAGGTTTTGAGTATGATGGGGTCAAAGTAGGGCCCCGTACTCTATTGGTCTTTGGAAAGAAGTAGGGAAGCGTGAGGAGTGGTTTAGTTTGGCCGGGTTTTTTGTTTTTTGGGGGGGCAGAGGCTCCCTCCGGCATCTTTCTTGGCCTATGGCTGGGGGAGATGCGGGATGGGGGAGCGAGCCAGGCCCAGACAGGCCCTAGGGAAATGTGCGACCCAGACAGGTCTAGCATTTCTTGGTTCGTCTCTGTTTGGTAAAAAGAAAGAAAAAAAAGGGGGGGGTATTAGTTGTGATTAAAGTGATTGATGGGTATGAAGAAGTTGGGAGATTCTAATAATAATAATAATTAATAATTATTATTTTTGGGTTGGAACAGGTGTGGCAGGAGCAGTAGGTGGAGGAGTGGTAGAGATTGAACGGTTGTGTGGCAGATAAGAGCGCAATGTCAGCGGAGGAGTTCAAGATGGGGGTTAGGGCCCTATATAGGTTCCTGAAGGCCTTTTTTCGGGCTCAAGCAATCGAAGGGAGGTTTCTATATGAGGAAGCCCTGCAGGGGGCTAGGGCTGAGTTGTCAGGGTTCCCGAAGGTGAAGTGGGAGGAGGCTTGGCAGGTGGCTGTCAGGTGGGCCTATCGAAATTTCAGAACGATCAGGGCAGATACGGTGGGATTGGCCAAGGCAGAGATTACTGACCTGATGGCATCTAGGGAAGGAGATCTGGAAGGGGCTTGTGTGAAACGTGTTGACCTGGGACCATGCTCAAAATGGAGGCTTACGCCGTGGTCTCGTGGAGGAGTCCCTACCGAGGAGAATGGTTTTGGGATTTCAGGGGAGGGAGAGTCTTCGGGTGTCCAGGGCCCTCTGTTGAAGGGGTCAGTTATTAATTTGTCTCAAGTACTGGAGTTGACTTCGGCGCAGTTTGACCTTCTGGATAAGGGATTGTCCTTTGTTCCTTCGCACTTAGTGGGCCAGTGCGATAGGGCAGCTATGTTGGTAGAGTTGGGCCAATTGCATGCTAGGGTGCAGAGAACAGTATATTTTGGCTCAGGTTTGGAGGCAGCTCAGGTAAGGCGGTTTTCAGTGGCATCAGGCTGGATTCCGCCACCCCAGAAACTGCCAGAGAAGATTTGGGATTTCTTTGATAAGAATTTTCAGGATGTCCAGGAGGTATCTGGGGGAACAGGGTCTCCACCTCATAATCTCAGTGATGCTGAGATCCTGGCGTTACAACAATTATGTTATAGGAGGGATATAGTGATAAAACCGGCGGACAAGGGTAGTGCAGTGGTCATCATGGATAGACAGCAGTATGTGCAGGAGGGGCTGAGACAGTTGGAGGATGAGGGATATTATGCAAGGTTGAAGGCTCCCATTTTTCTGGATTCGGTTCCGCGGATTGAGCGGGTACTGGATTCACTTATTCAGGGTGGTTTCATTGGCAAAAAACAGGCCGAGTATTTGGCGGGTGATTTTGAGCCCAAGGTGAGGCGCTTTTATCTATTGCCCAAGGTTCATAAACCCAGGGAGAAGTGGTCTACTCCATTCATGCCTCCTGGCCGCCCCATCGTATCTGATTGCGGGAGTGAGAGTTACAGGGTTGCGGAATTTATAGATTTCTATCTGAATCCGCTATCAGGAAAGCACCCAAGTTACATTCGAGATACTTATGACTTTTTGGAGAAGGTCAGACACTTGAAGGTGCCGGCAGAGGCCTTATTGTTTTCTCTGGATGTGGAAAGTCTTTACACAAATATTGAAATCCCGTTGGGGTTAAGGGCGGTACGTGAGTGTTTGGCTAGATTCCCTGATGTCTCTCGACCGGATGAACAGATTCTGGAGCTCTTGGAATTGAGCTTGACCCGGAATGATTTTGAGTTCGAGGGGAAGTATTATTTGCAGATTAAGGGTACAGCTATGGGTAAGAGGTTCGCACCGGCATATGCAAACATATACATGGCCCAATGGGAAGAAACGGTCTTCCCCAAGTGCGAGAAGGTTCCTCTGGTCTATCTCCGGTTTTTGGATGATGTGTGGGGAGTTTGGCAGCACAGTCGGCAGGACCTTGAGACCTTTCTGGGAGTGTTAAATGCGCATCATGCCTCAATTAAGGTGAAGGCGGTAGTGGAGGACAGTGCTATTGATTTCCTGGACACAACATTGTATAAGGGACTGGATTTTCAAGCAACAGGCAGGTTAGACACCAAGGTGTTTTTTAAGGAAACAGACACTCATGCCTTGTTGCACAGGCGAAGTTATCATCCCCGTCATACGTTCAGGGGTATTGTTTTGTCTCAGCTCCTTAGATTTAGGAGGATATGTTCACAAGAGGACAGTTTTGAGGAGGCGAAGAAGATTCTGTTTAAGGCTCTAAGAGGCAGGGGGTACCCAAGGTCTAGGTTGAGAGCAATTTACAAGGAGCATTGTAGGTCACAGGTTAGTCCTCGAAGCACCCAAGGTGAGGGGGTTCGGGTTCCGGCAATTTTTATTTTTTCCCCAGGTGCGGTAGAGCTGGTCAGGAGAGTTAAGAGTAACTTTATGGGAACCTTGGCGGGTATCCCGGAAGGGGCAGGGGTCGTCCTATGTTCAGCTTACAAAAGAAATAGGAATCTAGGGGATCTGTTGGTCCACAGTCGGCTTCCCAGGGGTGGCGAAGCATGGAGACCGATTGGGAGGCCACGGGTGATTAAGGCTCGGGGTAGACAGGAGGCTTTCTTTCTCCCCAGCATTTCATTAGATACCAGGAATTGTGTCTATGGCATTAGATGCTCCAAGTGTGGTAAGCAGTATGTGGGTCAAACCAAGAATGCCATTAGGACAAGGTTATATCAGCATAGGTACACCATCAGGAAGGGATTGGTGCGGGGCAAGAGGACATCATTGGTAGATCACTTTGTGAGACATGGGCTGCACAGGCTGCAGATACGGGGTCTGGAGCATAACCCAAGGTGGTCTCTGAGGCACAGATTGTACAAAGAGTACTTATGGATTAGGAGGTTGGATACCAAAGTACCAAATGGATTGAATGATAGATGGGAGGTATCAGGCGTTTGTTCTGAACGGTTGGGTTGAGACACAGTGGAGGCGATACCTCGGCACTGGCTAGCCAGGCTCCAGAGATAAATTGGAGGCGCACGACGAGGACAGTGATTTTTAGTTATATTTTCAGGGAATTTTAGTTATATTGTTGGGGGAATAGGTTGGGGGTTAGGGGATTAGTGTTTTTTTAAATAAAATGTAAAGTTTAATTGAGAAAAAGAGAAAATGAACAAGGATGAGAATGTCCAAACAAATAAGGAATAAAAGAATTAAGAAATAAAGAATAAAAAATAAAAATAAAATGGAGAAAATGATGATCAGGGGGAAGGTAGGGCAATAGTCCAAAGACCTAACCCTGGATCTGAATCTCCTTTATTTAACTCCGTTTGAGTTAGCAAAATATCGATAAAAGCTTCGGTTTGCCTAAAAGTAGTTTCGAAAAACGTACTATGGGTGTGATGACGGGTCCTAGAGAAGGGACTGGTCGGGTTTGAAGTGTCAATAAAGGCTTTGTTAAGCTCCAAAAAATCCTGGTTAAGGAAAGATTTTCAAAAAAATCAGTAAAATTTGAGTTTTTGCCTAGTTGATAGGATCATAGGGAATCTCAATATCGATAAATACTTTGGGTTTTGGCCTATTTTGACAGGATCATGAGGCATCTCGGGATATCGATTAATACTTTGATTTTTGCCTAATTGGCAGGATCATGAGGAATATCGAGATATCGATAACTTCGGGTTTTGATCTGTAGGGGAGTGATTTTTGAATTCCGAAAAATTTAGAGAAATTTCGGTTGCTGCCCAGTCGGATAGTGATCCATGGGTTGGAAAATATCGATTATAGCTCCAATCTGTGAGGAGTAGCGTTCGCAGAATTTTCGAGAAAAAACTTACCGCGGGTGAGGTGACAGGTCCTGGAATAGGTACCTTTTGGTGCAGTTGGATAAAGTTAGGGATTGAAGCACCTGACGGTTGTCTTTCAGGTAAGGATGATGTCTGCTCGGTGTTGCTTTGATCCTTAGAGAGAAGGGCTGGTAGAAGCTTGATGTGCAGAAATGTGCATCCGCCAGTTTCGACTCTCGGCCCGGTTCGGGTTATAGGGAGAAGGGCTGGTAGAAGCTTGATGTACGGAAATGTGCATCCGCCAGTCTCAACTCTCTGCCCGGTTTGGGTGGTTGGGGCCTTGCCCTTTTCCCGGGGCAGGTGCTCTTGGTTTAAGTCAGTAGAAATTATTCTCTGACAAAGGGCCCTGATGTCAGACGTTTCTCTCAGGCTTTTCTCGAGCAACCTGGGTACCTTGCGGTGTTAACAAAGGGTTGTTTGGGGAAGCGGTAAGTATCCAGCCCCCCTGGGTCCACTTGGACAGCACGCAGGGAAGGTGGCCTGGGGCTAACAGGCCTTAATTGGAGCCCAGTCTTCTATCGGTGATGAGCACCGCCCAAGCAACAGCACATGTGCACCAACATGCGTACACACTGAAAATGTATTGTTGGGGAAGGGTTTGTAGTGGGGTACGAGTGATACTGTGTAAAGTTGACAACCCTAGAGAACCGAGCTTATAGTACACTTTGGACCGAATTGCAACCATTGGAAACTGAATTACAACCTTTGAAACAGTAAAAAACAGTAAAAAGAAGCGTATAATAATAATAAAAAAAATTTTACCGAAGCGCAACAATTGGTTTTGCCGGTTCGGTTTACTGCGTTTTAGCGATTGACTAAGGGACACTGGTCTTGGGCTGATCATCCAAGACGGGCCGCCAGAGAGGAGGGTGTCTGGTGTGTAAGGTGCCGAAACACCCGATGAGGCTCTGGAACACTACTGATGACAGTGTCTGGAATATTTCCCTCACCATTACGTTTGGGGGATTAGGGGATGATTACTGACTGGTTAATTTTTTTACCTTGAAAAAGCTTTTCTAAACGATCTACTTGTCACAAGTTCAGGTGGACCATTGACATTTCGTTCCTTATTACTAATTGTTGTGGACATATTTGCTTTCCTAATAACTTACCTGACCTAAACCTAACCGTCAGTCCTGATGGATCAGTGGCTTATACCTAAACTTAGCCATCACAGTCCTGATGGATCAGTGGCTTATACCTAAACCTAACCGTCACAGTCCTGATGGATCAGTGGCTTATACCTAAACTTAACCGTCACAGTCCTGATGGATCAGTGGTTTATACCTAACCCTAACCGTCACAGCCCTGATGGGTTAATGGCTTGGGTTGGGATCTATCCCCACACCCATTCCTGCCTAAACTTAGCCCTCACAGTCCTGATGGATCAGTGGCTTATACCTAAACCTAACCGTCACAGTCCTGATGGATCAGTGGCTTATACCTAAACTTAACCGTCACAGTCCTGATGGATCAGTGGTTTATACCTAACCCTAACCGTCACAGCCCTGATGGGTTAATGGCTTGGGTTGGGATCTATCCCCACACCCATTCCTGCCTAAACTTAGCCCTCACAGTCCTGATGGATCAGTGGCTTATACCTAAACCTAACCGTCACAGTCCTGATGGATCAGTGGCTTATACCTAAACTTAACCGTCACAGTCCTGATGGATCAGTGGTTTATACCTAACCCTAACCGTCACAGCCCTGATGGGTTAATGGCTTGGGTTGGGATCTATCCCCACACCCATTCCTGCCTAAACTTAGCCCTCACAGTCCTGATGGATCAGTGGCTTATACCTAAACCTAACCGTCACAGTCCTGATGGATCAGTGGCTTATACCTAAACCTAACCGTCACAGTCCTGATGGATCAGTGGCTTATACCTAAACTTAACCGTCACAGTCCTGATGGATCAGTGGTTTATACCTAACCCTAACCGTCACAGCCCTGATGGGTTAATGGCTTGGGTTGGGATCTATCCCCACACCCATTCCTGCCTAAACTTAGCCCTCACAGTCCTGATGGATCAGTGGCTTATACCTAAACCTAACCGTCACAGTCCTGATGGATCAGTGGCTTATACCTAAACTTAACCGTCACAGTCCTGATGGATCAGTGGTTTATACCTAACCCTAACCGTCACAGCCCTGATGGGTTAATGGCTTGGGTTGGGATCTATCCCCACACCCATTCCTGCCTAAACTTAGCCCTCACAGTCCTGATGGATCAGTGGCTTATACCTAAACCTAACCGTCACAGTCCTGATGGATCAGTGGCTTATACCTAAACTTAACCGTCACAGTCCTGATGGATCAGTGGTTTATACCTAACCCTAACCGTCACAGCCCTGATGGGTTAATGGCTTGGGTTGGGATCTATCCCCACACCCATTCCTGCCTAAACTTAGCCCTCACAGTCCTGATGGATCAGTGGCTTATACCTAAACCTAACCGTCACAGTCCTGATGGATCAGTGGCTTATACCTAAACTTAACCGTCACAGTCCTGATGGATCAGTGGTTTATACCTAACCCTAACCGTCACAGCCCTGATGGGTTAATGGCTTGGGTTGGGATCTATCCCCACACCCATTCCTGCCTAAACTTAGCCCTCACAGTCCTGATGGATCAGTGGCTTATACCTAAACCTAACCGTCACAGTCCTGATGGATCAGTGGCTTATACCTAAACCTAACCGTCACAGTCCTGATGGATCAGTGGCTTATACCTAAACTTAACCGTCACAGTCCTGATGGATCAGTGGTTTATACCTAACCCTAACCGTCACAGCCCTGATGGGTTAATGGCTTGGGTTGGGATCTATCCCCACACCCATTCCTGCCTAAACTTAGCCCTCACAGTCCTGATGGATCAGTGGCTTATACCTAAACCTAACCGTCACAGTCCTGATGGATCAGTGGCTTATACCTAAACTTAACCGTCACAGTCCTGATGGATCAGTGGTTTATACCTAACCCTAACCGTCACAGCCCTGATGGGTTAATGGCTTGGGTTGGGATCTATCCCCACACCCATTCCTGCCTAAACTTAGCCCTCACAGTCCTGATGGATCAGTGGCTTATACCTAAACCTAACCGTCACAGTCCTGATGGATCAGTGGCTTATACCTAACCCTCATCACAGGGTTATTGTATTAGTTTGGGTTTATACCTAACCCTACCCATCACAGCCCTGATGGATCAATGTTTTGGGTTTAGCTCCACACGGATCTTTTCCCATAATTTACCTGTTATAGTCTGGGTTAAGGGTTTTTCTTATACCAATTCTTGGTTCAGCCCTACTGGTTGCGGTTCAGACGAGGGGCGTTTGTAATTCTTCACCCACATATTATTATTATATTATTATTTTTTTTATATAAATTACCGATGTCGCTTTTTGGAGGAGGGCGTGTTGGGGTTTTGTTTTTGGGGAGGGGCGTGGGGATTAGTGCGTGGGGATTCGTTGGGGGGTTTAGATTAGAGTTAAGGGAAGTGTGTGTGCCCAGTCAGGCCATGCATTTCCTGGGGGGGAGGGTCTTTTTGTTTATGGAGACCCGATACCAATGATGGTAAGGCCCCTAAGGTGGGGGGACGGCAGAGTCAAACAAGCGTCGGCCAGTGCCTTTCCTCAGACTCTTTTCCGGCCTAAGCAAGTGCTGGGTCGGGGAGGAGCTGTTGTAATTCTAAAAAACCTAACCTTGCCAGAGCCATCGGACCTGACCTGCTGGGAGACCCAAGTAGGGGTCAGATAAAGGGTTTTTTTGGGGATTAGTTTAGTACCGTCGATTGGGTGCTGAGCAGCAGTTAAAATTGGGAGTAATTTTATTACTGGAGGAATGTGATGCCGGGCCAGGATTACCCAGTGTTGGCCTTAGGGTTGAGCTGGGTTCGCTGGTTCGGAGCAGGTTCATTCAAGGACTTTGCATTCCGTCTGGTCCGTAGGGGATTGGCGTGTGTGTGGGGGTAGGGTAGGATTGGAGTACTTGCAGATCCGAGTACTTGATATTGAATCAGAAGATACTGATGGGAGTGCAGTGCCAGGCCAGGATTATCCGGTCATGATCTTCGGATCGGGCTTTGCACTCTGCCAGGTTTTGAGTATGATGGGGTCAAAGTAGGGCCCCGTACTCTATTGGTCTTTGGAAAGAAGTAGGGAAGCGTGAGGAGTGGTTTAGTTTGGCCGGGTTTTTTGTTTTTTGGGGGGGCAGAGGCTCCCTCCGGCATCTTTCTTGGCCTATGGCTGGGGGAGATGCGGGATGGGGGAGCGAGCCAGGCCCAGACAGGCCCTAGGGAAATGTGCGACCCAGACAGGTCTAGCATTTCTTGGTTCGTCTCTGTTTGGTAAAAAGAAAGAAAAAAAAGGGGGGGGTATTAGTTGTGATTAAAGTGATTGATGGGTATGAAGAAGTTGGGAGATTCTAATAATAATAATAATTAATAATTATTATTTTTGGGTTGGAACAGGTGTGGCAGGAGCAGTAGGTGGAGGAGTGGTAGAGATTGAACGGTTGTGTGGCAGATAAGAGCGCAATGTCAGCGGAGGAGTTCAAGATGGGGGTTAGGGCCCTATATAGGTTCCTGAAGGCCTTTTTTCGGGCTCAAGCAATCGAAGGGAGGTTTCTATATGAGGAAGCCCTGCAGGGGGCTAGGGCTGAGTTGTCAGGGTTCCCGAAGGTGAAGTGGGAGGAGGCTTGGCAGGTGGCTGTCAGGTGGGCCTATCGAAATTTCAGAACGATCAGGGCAGATACGGTGGGATTGGCCAAGGCAGAGATTACTGACCTGATGGCATCTAGGGAAGGAGATCTGGAAGGGGCTTGTGTGAAACGTGTTGACCTGGGACCATGCTCAAAATGGAGGCTTACGCCGTGGTCTCGTGGAGGAGTCCCTACCGAGGAGAATGGTTTTGGGATTTCAGGGGAGGGAGAGTCTTCGGGTGTCCAGGGCCCTCTGTTGAAGGGGTCAGTTATTAATTTGTCTCAAGTACTGGAGTTGACTTCGGCGCAGTTTGACCTTCTGGATAAGGGATTGTCCTTTGTTCCTTCGCACTTAGTGGGCCAGTGCGATAGGGCAGCTATGTTGGTAGAGTTGGGCCAATTGCATGCTAGGGTGCAGAGAACAGTATATTTTGGCTCAGGTTTGGAGGCAGCTCAGGTAAGGCGGTTTTCAGTGGCATCAGGCTGGATTCCGCCACCCCAGAAACTGCCAGAGAAGATTTGGGATTTCTTTGATAAGAATTTTCAGGATGTCCAGGAGGTATCTGGGGGAACAGGGTCTCCACCTCATAATCTCAGTGATGCTGAGATCCTGGCGTTACAACAATTATGTTATAGGAGGGATATAGTGATAAAACCGGCGGACAAGGGTAGTGCAGTGGTCATCATGGATAGACAGCAGTATGTGCAGGAGGGGCTGAGACAGTTGGAGGATGAGGGATATTATGCAAGGTTGAAGGCTCCCATTTTTCTGGATTCGGTTCCGCGGATTGAGCGGGTACTGGATTCACTTATTCAGGGTGGTTTCATTGGCAAAAAACAGGCCGAGTATTTGGCGGGTGATTTTGAGCCCAAGGTGAGGCGCTTTTATCTATTGCCCAAGGTTCATAAACCCAGGGAGAAGTGGTCTACTCCATTCATGCCTCCTGGCCGCCCCATCGTATCTGATTGCGGGAGTGAGAGTTACAGGGTTGCGGAATTTATAGATTTCTATCTGAATCCGCTATCAGGAAAGCACCCAAGTTACATTCGAGATACTTATGACTTTTTGGAGAAGGTCAGACACTTGAAGGTGCCGGCAGAGGCCTTATTGTTTTCTCTGGATGTGGAAAGTCTTTACACAAATATTGAAATCCCGTTGGGGTTAAGGGCGGTACGTGAGTGTTTGGCTAGATTCCCTGATGTCTCTCGACCGGATGAACAGATTCTGGAGCTCTTGGAATTGAGCTTGACCCGGAATGATTTTGAGTTCGAGGGGAAGTATTATTTGCAGATTAAGGGTACAGCTATGGGTAAGAGGTTCGCACCGGCATATGCAAACATATACATGGCCCAATGGGAAGAAACGGTCTTCCCCAAGTGCGAGAAGGTTCCTCTGGTCTATCTCCGGTTTTTGGATGATGTGTGGGGAGTTTGGCAGCACAGTCGGCAGGACCTTGAGACCTTTCTGGGAGTGTTAAATGCGCATCATGCCTCAATTAAGGTGAAGGCGGTAGTGGAGGACAGTGCTATTGATTTCCTGGACACAACATTGTATAAGGGACTGGATTTTCAAGCAACAGGCAGGTTAGACACCAAGGTGTTTTTTAAGGAAACAGACACTCATGCCTTGTTGCACAGGCGAAGTTATCATCCCCGTCATACGTTCAGGGGTATTGTTTTGTCTCAGCTCCTTAGATTTAGGAGGATATGTTCACAAGAGGACAGTTTTGAGGAGGCGAAGAAGATTCTGTTTAAGGCTCTAAGAGGCAGGGGGTACCCAAGGTCTAGGTTGAGAGCAATTTACAAGGAGCATTGTAGGTCACAGGTTAGTCCTCGAAGCACCCAAGGTGAGGGGGTTCGGGTTCCGGCAATTTTTATTTTTTCCCCAGGTGCGGTAGAGCTGGTCAGGAGAGTTAAGAGTAACTTTATGGGAACCTTGGCGGGTATCCCGGAAGGGGCAGGGGTCGCCCTATGTTCAGCTTACAAAAGAAATAGGAATCTAGGGGATCTGTTGGTCCACAGTCGGCTTCCCAGGGGTGGCGAAGCATGGAGACCGATTGGGAGGCCACGGGTGATTAAGGCTCGGGGTAGACAGGAGGCTTTCTTTCTCCCCAGCATTTCATTAGATACCAGGAATTGTGTCTATGGCATTAGATGCTCCAAGTGTGGTAAGCAGTATGTGGGTCAAACCAAGAATGCCATTAGGACAAGGTTATATCAGCATAGGTACACCATCAGGAAGGGATTGGTGCGGGGCAAGAGGACATCATTGGTAGATCACTTTGTGAGACATGGGCTGCACAGGCTGCAGATACGGGGTCTGGAGCATAACCCAAGGTGGTCTCTGAGGCACAGATTGTACAAAGAGTACTTATGGATTAGGAGGTTGGATACCAAAGTACCAAATGGATTGAATGATAGATGGGAGGTATCAGGCGTTTGTTCTGAACGGTTGGGTTGAGACACAGTGGAGGCGATACCTCGGCACTGGCTAGCCAGGCTCCAGAGATAAATTGGAGGCGCACGACGAGGACAGTGATTTTTAGTTATATTTTCAGGGAATTTTAGTTATATTGTTGGGGGAATAGGTTGGGGGTTAGGGGATTAGTGTTTTTTTAAATAAAATGTAAAGTTTAATTGAGAAAAAGAGAAAATGAACAAGGATGAGAATGTCCAAACAAATAAGGAATAAAAGAATTAAGAAATAAAGAATAAAAAATAAAAATAAAATGGAGAAAATGATGATCAGGGGGAAGGTAGGGCAATAGTCCAAAGACCTAACCCTGGATCTGAATCTCCTTTATTTAACTCCGTTTGAGTTAGCAAAATATCGATAAAAGCTTCGGTTTGCCTAAAAGTAGTTTCGAAAAACGTACTATGGGTGTGATGACGGGTCCTAGAGAAGGGACTGGTCGGGTTTGAAGTGTCAATAAAGGCTTTGTTAAGCTCCAAAAAATCCTGGTTAAGGAAAGATTTTCAAAAAAATCAGTAAAATTTGAGTTTTTGCCTAGTTGATAGGATCATAGGGAATCTCAATATCGATAAATACTTTGGGTTTTGGCCTATTTTGACAGGATCATGAGGCATCTCGGGATATCGATTAATACTTTGATTTTTGCCTAATTGGCAGGATCATGAGGAATATCGAGATATCGATAACTTCGGGTTTTGATCTGTAGGGGAGTGATTTTTGAATTCCGAAAAATTTAGAGAAATTTCGGTTGCTGCCCAGTCGGATAGTGATCCATGGGTTGGAAAATATCGATTATAGCTCCAATCTGTGAGGAGTAGCGTTCGCAGAATTTTCGAGAAAAAACTTACCGCGGGTGAGGTGACAGGTCCTGGAATAGGTACCTTTTGGTGCAGTTGGATAAAGTTAGGGATTGAAGCACCTGACGGTTGTCTTTCAGGTAAGGATGATGTCTGCTCGGTGTTGCTTTGATCCTTAGAGAGAAGGGCTGGTAGAAGCTTGATGTGCAGAAATGTGCATCCGCCAGTTTCGACTCTCGGCCCGGTTCGGGTTATAGGGAGAAGGGCTGGTAGAAGCTTGATGTACGGAAATGTGCATCCGCCAGTCTCAACTCTCTGCCCGGTTTGGGTGGTTGGGGCCTTGCCCTTTTCCCGGGGCAGGTGCTCTTGGTTTAAGTCAGTAGAAATTATTCTCTGACAAAGGGCCCTGATGTCAGACGTTTCTCTCAGGCTTTTCTCGAGCAACCTGGGTACCTTGCGGTGTTAACAAAGGGTTGTTTGGGGAAGCGGTAAGTATCCAGCCCCCCTGGGTCCACTTGGACAGCACGCAGGGAAGGTGGCCTGGGGCTAACAGGCCTTAATTGGAGCCCAGTCTTCTATCGGTGATGAGCACCGCCCAAGCAACAGCACATGTGCACCAACATGCGTACACACTGAAAATGTATTGTTGGGGAAGGGTTTGTAGTGGGGTACGAGTGATACTGTGTAAAGTTGACAACCCTAGAGAACCGAGCTTATAGTACACTTTGGACCGAATTGCAACCATTGGAAACTGAATTACAACCTTTGAAACAGTAAAAAACAGTAAAAAGAAGCGTATAATAATAATAAAAAAAATTTTACCGAAGCGCAACAATTGGTTTTGCCGGTTCGGTTTACTGCGTTTTAGCGATTGACTAAGGGACACTGGTCTTGGGCTGATCATCCAAGACGGGCCGCCAGAGAGGAGGGTGTCTGGTGTGTAAGGTGCCGAAACACCCGATGAGGCTCTGGAACACTACTGATGACAGTGTCTGGAATATTTCCCTCACCATTACGTTTGGGGGATTAGGGGATGATTACTGACTGGTTAATTTTTTTACCTTGAAAAAGCTTTTCTAAACGATCTACTTGTCACAAGTTCAGGTGGACCATTGACATTTCGTTCCTTATTACTAATTGTTGTGGACATATTTGCTTTCCTAATAACTTACCTGACCTAAACCTAACCGTCAGTCCTGATGGATCAGTGGCTTATACCTAAACTTAGCCATCACAGTCCTGATGGATCAGTGGCTTATACCTAAACCTAACCGTCACAGTCCTGATGGATCAGTGGCTTATACCTAAACTTAACCGTCACAGTCCTGATGGATCAGTGGTTTATACCTAACCCTAACCGTCACAGCCCTGATGGGTTAATGGCTTGGGTTGGGATCTATCCCCACACCCATTCCTGCCTAAACTTAGCCCTCACAGTCCTGATGGATCAGTGGCTTATACCTAAACCTAACCGTCACAGTCCTGATGGATCAGTGGCTTATACCTAAACTTAACCGTCACAGTCCTGATGGATCAGTGGTTTATACCTAACCCTAACCGTCACAGCCCTGATGGGTTAATGGCTTGGGTTGGGATCTATCCCCACACCCATTCCTGCCTAAACTTAGCCCTCACAGTCCTGATGGATCAGTGGCTTATACCTAAACCTAACCGTCACAGTCCTGATGGATCAGTGGCTTATACCTAAACTTAACCGTCACAGTCCTGATGGATCAGTGGTTTATACCTAACCCTAACCGTCACAGCCCTGATGGGTTAATGGCTTGGGTTGGGATCTATCCCCACACCCATTCCTGCCTAAACTTAGCCCTCACAGTCCTGATGGATCAGTGGCTTATACCTAAACCTAACCGTCACAGTCCTGATGGATCAGTGGCTTATACCTAAACCTAACCGTCACAGTCCTGATGGATCAGTGGCTTATACCTAAACTTAACCGTCACAGTCCTGATGGATCAGTGGTTTATACCTAACCCTAACCGTCACAGCCCTGATGGGTTAATGGCTTGGGTTGGGATCTATCCCCACACCCATTCCTGCCTAAACTTAGCCCTCACAGTCCTGATGGATCAGTGGCTTATACCTAAACCTAACCGTCACAGTCCTGATGGATCAGTGGCTTATACCTAAACTTAACCGTCACAGTCCTGATGGATCAGTGGTTTATACCTAACCCTAACCGTCACAGCCCTGATGGGTTAATGGCTTGGGTTGGGATCTATCCCCACACCCATTCCTGCCTAAACTTAGCCCTCACAGTCCTGATGGATCAGTGGCTTATACCTAAACCTAACCGTCACAGTCCTGATGGATCAGTGGCTTATACCTAACCCTCATCACAGGGTTATTGTATTAGTTTGGGTTTATACCTAACCCTACCCATCACAGCCCTGATGGATCAATGTTTTGGGTTTAGCTCCACACGGATCTTTTCCCATAATTTACCTGTTATAGTCTGGGTTAAGGGTTTTTCTTATACCAATTCTTGGTTCAGCCCTACTGGTTGCGGTTCAGACGAGGGGCGTTTGTAATTCTTCACCCACATATTATTATTATATTATTATTTTTTTTATATAAATTACCGATGTCGCTTTTTGGAGGAGGGCGTGTTGGGGTTTTGTTTTTGGGGAGGGGCGTGGGGATTAGTGCGTGGGGATTCGTTGGGGGGTTTAGATTAGAGTTAAGGGAAGTGTGTGTGCCCAGTCAGGCCATGCATTTCCTGGGGGGGAGGGTCTTTTTGTTTATGGAGACCCGATACCAATGATGGTAAGGCCCCTAAGGTGGGGGGACGGCAGAGTCAAACAAGCGTCGGCCAGTGCCTTTCCTCAGACTCTTTTCCGGCCTAAGCAAGTGCTGGGTCGGGGAGGAGCTGTTGTAATTCTAAAAAACCTAACCTTGCCAGAGCCATCGGACCTGACCTGCTGGGAGACCCAAGTAGGGGTCAGATAAAGGGTTTTTTTGGGGATTAGTTTAGTACCGTCGATTGGGTGCTGAGCAGCAGTTAAAATTGGGAGTAATTTTATTACTGGAGGAATGTGATGCCGGGCCAGGATTACCCAGTGTTGGCCTTAGGGTTGAGCTGGGTTCGCTGGTTCGGAGCAGGTTCATTCAAGGACTTTGCATTCCGTCTGGTCCGTAGGGGATTGGCGTGTGTGTGGGGGTAGGGTAGGATTGGAGTACTTGCAGATCCGAGTACTTGATATTGAATCAGAAGATACTGATGGGAGTGCAGTGCCAGGCCAGGATTATCCGGTCATGATCTTCGGATCGGGCTTTGCACTCTGCCAGGTTTTGAGTATGATGGGGTCAAAGTAGGGCCCCGTACTCTATTGGTCTTTGGAAAGAAGTAGGGAAGCGTGAGGAGTGGTTTAGTTTGGCCGGGTTTTTTGTTTTTTGGGGGGGCAGAGGCTCCCTCCGGCATCTTTCTTGGCCTATGGCTGGGGGAGATGCGGGATGGGGGAGCGAGCCAGGCCCAGACAGGCCCTAGGGAAATGTGCGACCCAGACAGGTCTAGCATTTCTTGGTTCGTCTCTGTTTGGTAAAAAGAAAGAAAAAAAAGGGGGGGGTATTAGTTGTGATTAAAGTGATTGATGGGTATGAAGAAGTTGGGAGATTCTAATAATAATAATAATTAATAATTATTATTTTTGGGTTGGAACAGGTGTGGCAGGAGCAGTAGGTGGAGGAGTGGTAGAGATTGAACGGTTGTGTGGCAGATAAGAGCGCAATGTCAGCGGAGGAGTTCAAGATGGGGGTTAGGGCCCTATATAGGTTCCTGAAGGCCTTTTTTCGGGCTCAAGCAATCGAAGGGAGGTTTCTATATGAGGAAGCCCTGCAGGGGGCTAGGGCTGAGTTGTCAGGGTTCCCGAAGGTGAAGTGGGAGGAGGCTTGGCAGGTGGCTGTCAGGTGGGCCTATCGAAATTTCAGAACGATCAGGGCAGATACGGTGGGATTGGCCAAGGCAGAGATTACTGACCTGATGGCATCTAGGGAAGGAGATCTGGAAGGGGCTTGTGTGAAACGTGTTGACCTGGGACCATGCTCAAAATGGAGGCTTACGCCGTGGTCTCGTGGAGGAGTCCCTACCGAGGAGAATGGTTTTGGGATTTCAGGGGAGGGAGAGTCTTCGGGTGTCCAGGGCCCTCTGTTGAAGGGGTCAGTTATTAATTTGTCTCAAGTACTGGAGTTGACTTCGGCGCAGTTTGACCTTCTGGATAAGGGATTGTCCTTTGTTCCTTCGCACTTAGTGGGCCAGTGCGATAGGGCAGCTATGTTGGTAGAGTTGGGCCAATTGCATGCTAGGGTGCAGAGAACAGTATATTTTGGCTCAGGTTTGGAGGCAGCTCAGGTAAGGCGGTTTTCAGTGGCATCAGGCTGGATTCCGCCACCCCAGAAACTGCCAGAGAAGATTTGGGATTTCTTTGATAAGAATTTTCAGGATGTCCAGGAGGTATCTGGGGGAACAGGGTCTCCACCTCATAATCTCAGTGATGCTGAGATCCTGGCGTTACAACAATTATGTTATAGGAGGGATATAGTGATAAAACCGGCGGACAAGGGTAGTGCAGTGGTCATCATGGATAGACAGCAGTATGTGCAGGAGGGGCTGAGACAGTTGGAGGATGAGGGATATTATGCAAGGTTGAAGGCTCCCATTTTTCTGGATTCGGTTCCGCGGATTGAGCGGGTACTGGATTCACTTATTCAGGGTGGTTTCATTGGCAAAAAACAGGCCGAGTATTTGGCGGGTGATTTTGAGCCCAAGGTGAGGCGCTTTTATCTATTGCCCAAGGTTCATAAACCCAGGGAGAAGTGGTCTACTCCATTCATGCCTCCTGGCCGCCCCATCGTATCTGATTGCGGGAGTGAGAGTTACAGGGTTGCGGAATTTATAGATTTCTATCTGAATCCGCTATCAGGAAAGCACCCAAGTTACATTCGAGATACTTATGACTTTTTGGAGAAGGTCAGACACTTGAAGGTGCCGGCAGAGGCCTTATTGTTTTCTCTGGATGTGGAAAGTCTTTACACAAATATTGAAATCCCGTTGGGGTTAAGGGCGGTACGTGAGTGTTTGGCTAGATTCCCTGATGTCTCTCGACCGGATGAACAGATTCTGGAGCTCTTGGAATTGAGCTTGACCCGGAATGATTTTGAGTTCGAGGGGAAGTATTATTTGCAGATTAAGGGTACAGCTATGGGTAAGAGGTTCGCACCGGCATATGCAAACATATACATGGCCCAATGGGAAGAAACGGTCTTCCCCAAGTGCGAGAAGGTTCCTCTGGTCTATCTCCGGTTTTTGGATGATGTGTGGGGAGTTTGGCAGCACAGTCGGCAGGACCTTGAGACCTTTCTGGGAGTGTTAAATGCGCATCATGCCTCAATTAAGGTGAAGGCGGTAGTGGAGGACAGTGCTATTGATTTCCTGGACACAACATTGTATAAGGGACTGGATTTTCAAGCAACAGGCAGGTTAGACACCAAGGTGTTTTTTAAGGAAACAGACACTCATGCCTTGTTGCACAGGCGAAGTTATCATCCCCGTCATACGTTCAGGGGTATTGTTTTGTCTCAGCTCCTTAGATTTAGGAGGATATGTTCACAAGAGGACAGTTTTGAGGAGGCGAAGAAGATTCTGTTTAAGGCTCTAAGAGGCAGGGGGTACCCAAGGTCTAGGTTGAGAGCAATTTACAAGGAGCATTGTAGGTCACAGGTTAGTCCTCGAAGCACCCAAGGTGAGGGGGTTCGGGTTCCGGCAATTTTTATTTTTTCCCCAGGTGCGGTAGAGCTGGTCAGGAGAGTTAAGAGTAACTTTATGGGAACCTTGGCGGGTATCCCGGAAGGGGCAGGGGTCGCCCTATGTTCAGCTTACAAAAGAAATAGGAATCTAGGGGATCTGTTGGTCCACAGTCGGCTTCCCAGGGGTGGCGAAGCATGGAGACCGATTGGGAGGCCACGGGTGATTAAGGCTCGGGGTAGACAGGAGGCTTTCTTTCTCCCCAGCATTTCATTAGATACCAGGAATTGTGTCTATGGCATTAGATGCTCCAAGTGTGGTAAGCAGTATGTGGGTCAAACCAAGAATGCCATTAGGACAAGGTTATATCAGCATAGGTACACCATCAGGAAGGGATTGGTGCGGGGCAAGAGGACATCATTGGTAGATCACTTTGTGAGACATGGGCTGCACAGGCTGCAGATACGGGGTCTGGAGCATAACCCAAGGTGGTCTCTGAGGCACAGATTGTACAAAGAGTACTTATGGATTAGGAGGTTGGATACCAAAGTACCAAATGGATTGAATGATAGATGGGAGGTATCAGGCGTTTGTTCTGAACGGTTGGGTTGAGACACAGTGGAGGCGATACCTCGGCACTGGCTAGCCAGGCTCCAGAGATAAATTGGAGGCGCACGACGAGGACAGTGATTTTTAGTTATATTTTCAGGGAATTTTAGTTATATTGTTGGGGGAATAGGTTGGGGGTTAGGGGATTAGTGTTTTTTTAAATAAAATGTAAAGTTTAATTGAGAAAAAGAGAAAATGAACAAGGATGAGAATGTCCAAACAAATAAGGAATAAAAGAATTAAGAAATAAAGAATAAAAAATAAAAATAAAATGGAGAAAATGATGATCAGGGGGAAGGTAGGGCAATAGTCCAAAGACCTAACCCTGGATCTGAATCTCCTTTATTTAACTCCGTTTGAGTTAGCAAAATATCGATAAAAGCTTCGGTTTGCCTAAAAGTAGTTTCGAAAAACGTACTATGGGTGTGATGACGGGTCCTAGAGAAGGGACTGGTCGGGTTTGAAGTGTCAATAAAGGCTTTGTTAAGCTCCAAAAAATCCTGGTTAAGGAAAGATTTTCAAAAAAATCAGTAAAATTTGAGTTTTTGCCTAGTTGATAGGATCATAGGGAATCTCAATATCGATAAATACTTTGGGTTTTGGCCTATTTTGACAGGATCATGAGGCATCTCGGGATATCGATTAATACTTTGATTTTTGCCTAATTGGCAGGATCATGAGGAATATCGAGATATCGATAACTTCGGGTTTTGATCTGTAGGGGAGTGATTTTTGAATTCCGAAAAATTTAGAGAAATTTCGGTTGCTGCCCAGTCGGATAGTGATCCATGGGTTGGAAAATATCGATTATAGCTCCAATCTGTGAGGAGTAGCGTTCGCAGAATTTTCGAGAAAAAACTTACCGCGGGTGAGGTGACAGGTCCTGGAATAGGTACCTTTTGGTGCAGTTGGATAAAGTTAGGGATTGAAGCACCTGACGGTTGTCTTTCAGGTAAGGATGATGTCTGCTCGGTGTTGCTTTGATCCTTAGAGAGAAGGGCTGGTAGAAGCTTGATGTGCAGAAATGTGCATCCGCCAGTTTCGACTCTCGGCCCGGTTCGGGTTATAGGGAGAAGGGCTGGTAGAAGCTTGATGTACGGAAATGTGCATCCGCCAGTCTCAACTCTCTGCCCGGTTTGGGTGGTTGGGGCCTTGCCCTTTTCCCGGGGCAGGTGCTCTTGGTTTAAGTCAGTAGAAATTATTCTCTGACAAAGGGCCCTGATGTCAGACGTTTCTCTCAGGCTTTTCTCGAGCAACCTGGGTACCTTGCGGTGTTAACAAAGGGTTGTTTGGGGAAGCGGTAAGTATCCAGCCCCCCTGGGTCCACTTGGACAGCACGCAGGGAAGGTGGCCTGGGGCTAACAGGCCTTAATTGGAGCCCAGTCTTCTATCGGTGATGAGCACCGCCCAAGCAACAGCACATGTGCACCAACATGCGTACACACTGAAAATGTATTGTTGGGGAAGGGTTTGTAGTGGGGTACGAGTGATACTGTGTAAAGTTGACAACCCTAGAGAACCGAGCTTATAGTACACTTTGGACCGAATTGCAACCATTGGAAACTGAATTACAACCTTTGAAACAGTAAAAAACAGTAAAAAGAAGCGTATAATAATAATAAAAAAAATTTTACCGAAGCGCAACAATTGGTTTTGCCGGTTCGGTTTACTGCGTTTTAGCGATTGACTAAGGGACACTGGTCTTGGGCTGATCATCCAAGACGGGCCGCCAGAGAGGAGGGTGTCTGGTGTGTAAGGTGCCGAAACACCCGATGAGGCTCTGGAACACTACTGATGACAGTGTCTGGAATATTTCCCTCACCATTACGTTTGGGGGATTAGGGGATGATTACTGACTGGTTAATTTTTTTACCTTGAAAAAGCTTTTCTAAACGATCTACTTGTCACAAGTTCAGGTGGACCATTGACATTTCGTTCCTTATTACTAATTGTTGTGGACATATTTGCTTTCCTAATAACTTACCTGACCTAAACCTAACCGTCAGTCCTGATGGATCAGTGGCTTATACCTAAACTTAGCCATCACAGTCCTGATGGATCAGTGGCTTATACCTAAACCTAACCGTCACAGTCCTGATGGATCAGTGGCTTATACCTAAACTTAACCGTCACAGTCCTGATGGATCAGTGGTTTATACCTAACCCTAACCGTCACAGCCCTGATGGGTTAATGGCTTGGGTTGGGATCTATCCCCACACCCATTCCTGCCTAAACTTAGCCCTCACAGTCCTGATGGATCAGTGGCTTATACCTAAACCTAACCGTCACAGTCCTGATGGATCAGTGGCTTATACCTAAACTTAACCGTCACAGTCCTGATGGATCAGTGGTTTATACCTAACCCTAACCGTCACAGCCCTGATGGGTTAATGGCTTGGGTTGGGATCTATCCCCACACCCATTCCTGCCTAAACTTAGCCCTCACAGTCCTGATGGATCAGTGGCTTATACCTAAACCTAACCGTCACAGTCCTGATGGATCAGTGGCTTATACCTAAACTTAACCGTCACAGTCCTGATGGATCAGTGGTTTATACCTAACCCTAACCGTCACAGCCCTGATGGGTTAATGGCTTGGGTTGGGATCTATCCCCACACCCATTCCTGCCTAAACTTAGCCCTCACAGTCCTGATGGATCAGTGGCTTATACCTAAACCTAACCGTCACAGTCCTGATGGATCAGTGGCTTATACCTAAACCTAACCGTCACAGTCCTGATGGATCAGTGGCTTATACCTAAACTTAACCGTCACAGTCCTGATGGATCAGTGGTTTATACCTAACCCTAACCGTCACAGCCCTGATGGGTTAATGGCTTGGGTTGGGATCTATCCCCACACCCATTCCTGCCTAAACTTAGCCCTCACAGTCCTGATGGATCAGTGGCTTATACCTAAACCTAACCGTCACAGTCCTGATGGATCAGTGGCTTATACCTAAACTTAACCGTCACAGTCCTGATGGATCAGTGGTTTATACCTAACCCTAACCGTCACAGCCCTGATGGGTTAATGGCTTGGGTTGGGATCTATCCCCACACCCATTCCTGCCTAAACTTAGCCCTCACAGTCCTGATGGATCAGTGGCTTATACCTAAACCTAACCGTCACAGTCCTGATGGATCAGTGGCTTATACCTAACCCTCATCACAGGGTTATTGTATTAGTTTGGGTTTATACCTAACCCTACCCATCACAGCCCTGATGGATCAATGTTTTGGGTTTAGCTCCACACGGATCTTTTCCCATAATTTACCTGTTATAGTCTGGGTTAAGGGTTTTTCTTATACCAATTCTTGGTTCAGCCCTACTGGTTGCGGTTCAGACGAGGGGCGTTTGTAATTCTTCACCCACATATTATTATTATATTATTATTTTTTTTATATAAATTACCGATGTCGCTTTTTGGAGGAGGGCGTGTTGGGGTTTTGTTTTTGGGGAGGGGCGTGGGGATTAGTGCGTGGGGATTCGTTGGGGGGTTTAGATTAGAGTTAAGGGAAGTGTGTGTGCCCAGTCAGGCCATGCATTTCCTGGGGGGGAGGGTCTTTTTGTTTATGGAGACCCGATACCAATGATGGTAAGGCCCCTAAGGTGGGGGGACGGCAGAGTCAAACAAGCGTCGGCCAGTGCCTTTCCTCAGACTCTTTTCCGGCCTAAGCAAGTGCTGGGTCGGGGAGGAGCTGTTGTAATTCTAAAAAACCTAACCTTGCCAGAGCCATCGGACCTGACCTGCTGGGAGACCCAAGTAGGGGTCAGATAAAGGGTTTTTTTGGGGATTAGTTTAGTACCGTCGATTGGGTGCTGAGCAGCAGTTAAAATTGGGAGTAATTTTATTACTGGAGGAATGTGATGCCGGGCCAGGATTACCCAGTGTTGGCCTTAGGGTTGAGCTGGGTTCGCTGGTTCGGAGCAGGTTCATTCAAGGACTTTGCATTCCGTCTGGTCCGTAGGGGATTGGCGTGTGTGTGGGGGTAGGGTAGGATTGGAGTACTTGCAGATCCGAGTACTTGATATTGAATCAGAAGATACTGATGGGAGTGCAGTGCCAGGCCAGGATTATCCGGTCATGATCTTCGGATCGGGCTTTGCACTCTGCCAGGTTTTGAGTATGATGGGGTCAAAGTAGGGCCCCGTACTCTATTGGTCTTTGGAAAGAAGTAGGGAAGCGTGAGGAGTGGTTTAGTTTGGCCGGGTTTTTTGTTTTTTGGGGGGGCAGAGGCTCCCTCCGGCATCTTTCTTGGCCTATGGCTGGGGGAGATGCGGGATGGGGGAGCGAGCCAGGCCCAGACAGGCCCTAGGGAAATGTGCGACCCAGACAGGTCTAGCATTTCTTGGTTCGTCTCTGTTTGGTAAAAAGAAAGAAAAAAAAGGGGGGGGTATTAGTTGTGATTAAAGTGATTGATGGGTATGAAGAAGTTGGGAGATTCTAATAATAATAATAATTAATAATTATTATTTTTGGGTTGGAACAGGTGTGGCAGGAGCAGTAGGTGGAGGAGTGGTAGAGATTGAACGGTTGTGTGGCAGATAAGAGCGCAATGTCAGCGGAGGAGTTCAAGATGGGGGTTAGGGCCCTATATAGGTTCCTGAAGGCCTTTTTTCGGGCTCAAGCAATCGAAGGGAGGTTTCTATATGAGGAAGCCCTGCAGGGGGCTAGGGCTGAGTTGTCAGGGTTCCCGAAGGTGAAGTGGGAGGAGGCTTGGCAGGTGGCTGTCAGGTGGGCCTATCGAAATTTCAGAACGATCAGGGCAGATACGGTGGGATTGGCCAAGGCAGAGATTACTGACCTGATGGCATCTAGGGAAGGAGATCTGGAAGGGGCTTGTGTGAAACGTGTTGACCTGGGACCATGCTCAAAATGGAGGCTTACGCCGTGGTCTCGTGGAGGAGTCCCTACCGAGGAGAATGGTTTTGGGATTTCAGGGGAGGGAGAGTCTTCGGGTGTCCAGGGCCCTCTGTTGAAGGGGTCAGTTATTAATTTGTCTCAAGTACTGGAGTTGACTTCGGCGCAGTTTGACCTTCTGGATAAGGGATTGTCCTTTGTTCCTTCGCACTTAGTGGGCCAGTGCGATAGGGCAGCTATGTTGGTAGAGTTGGGCCAATTGCATGCTAGGGTGCAGAGAACAGTATATTTTGGCTCAGGTTTGGAGGCAGCTCAGGTAAGGCGGTTTTCAGTGGCATCAGGCTGGATTCCGCCACCCCAGAAACTGCCAGAGAAGATTTGGGATTTCTTTGATAAGAATTTTCAGGATGTCCAGGAGGTATCTGGGGGAACAGGGTCTCCACCTCATAATCTCAGTGATGCTGAGATCCTGGCGTTACAACAATTATGTTATAGGAGGGATATAGTGATAAAACCGGCGGACAAGGGTAGTGCAGTGGTCATCATGGATAGACAGCAGTATGTGCAGGAGGGGCTGAGACAGTTGGAGGATGAGGGATATTATGCAAGGTTGAAGGCTCCCATTTTTCTGGATTCGGTTCCGCGGATTGAGCGGGTACTGGATTCACTTATTCAGGGTGGTTTCATTGGCAAAAAACAGGCCGAGTATTTGGCGGGTGATTTTGAGCCCAAGGTGAGGCGCTTTTATCTATTGCCCAAGGTTCATAAACCCAGGGAGAAGTGGTCTACTCCATTCATGCCTCCTGGCCGCCCCATCGTATCTGATTGCGGGAGTGAGAGTTACAGGGTTGCGGAATTTATAGATTTCTATCTGAATCCGCTATCAGGAAAGCACCCAAGTTACATTCGAGATACTTATGACTTTTTGGAGAAGGTCAGACACTTGAAGGTGCCGGCAGAGGCCTTATTGTTTTCTCTGGATGTGGAAAGTCTTTACACAAATATTGAAATCCCGTTGGGGTTAAGGGCGGTACGTGAGTGTTTGGCTAGATTCCCTGATGTCTCTCGACCGGATGAACAGATTCTGGAGCTCTTGGAATTGAGCTTGACCCGGAATGATTTTGAGTTCGAGGGGAAGTATTATTTGCAGATTAAGGGTACAGCTATGGGTAAGAGGTTCGCACCGGCATATGCAAACATATACATGGCCCAATGGGAAGAAACGGTCTTCCCCAAGTGCGAGAAGGTTCCTCTGGTCTATCTCCGGTTTTTGGATGATGTGTGGGGAGTTTGGCAGCACAGTCGGCAGGACCTTGAGACCTTTCTGGGAGTGTTAAATGCGCATCATGCCTCAATTAAGGTGAAGGCGGTAGTGGAGGACAGTGCTATTGATTTCCTGGACACAACATTGTATAAGGGACTGGATTTTCAAGCAACAGGCAGGTTAGACACCAAGGTGTTTTTTAAGGAAACAGACACTCATGCCTTGTTGCACAGGCGAAGTTATCATCCCCGTCATACGTTCAGGGGTATTGTTTTGTCTCAGCTCCTTAGATTTAGGAGGATATGTTCACAAGAGGACAGTTTTGAGGAGGCGAAGAAGATTCTGTTTAAGGCTCTAAGAGGCAGGGGGTACCCAAGGTCTAGGTTGAGAGCAATTTACAAGGAGCATTGTAGGTCACAGGTTAGTCCTCGAAGCACCCAAGGTGAGGGGGTTCGGGTTCCGGCAATTTTTATTTTTTCCCCAGGTGCGGTAGAGCTGGTCAGGAGAGTTAAGAGTAACTTTATGGGAACCTTGGCGGGTATCCCGGAAGGGGCAGGGGTCGCCCTATGTTCAGCTTACAAAAGAAATAGGAATCTAGGGGATCTGTTGGTCCACAGTCGGCTTCCCAGGGGTGGCGAAGCATGGAGACCGATTGGGAGGCCACGGGTGATTAAGGCTCGGGGTAGACAGGAGGCTTTCTTTCTCCCCAGCATTTCATTAGATACCAGGAATTGTGTCTATGGCATTAGATGCTCCAAGTGTGGTAAGCAGTATGTGGGTCAAACCAAGAATGCCATTAGGACAAGGTTATATCAGCATAGGTACACCATCAGGAAGGGATTGGTGCGGGGCAAGAGGACATCATTGGTAGATCACTTTGTGAGACATGGGCTGCACAGGCTGCAGATACGGGGTCTGGAGCATAACCCAAGGTGGTCTCTGAGGCACAGATTGTACAAAGAGTACTTATGGATTAGGAGGTTGGATACCAAAGTACCAAATGGATTGAATGATAGATGGGAGGTATCAGGCGTTTGTTCTGAACGGTTGGGTTGAGACACAGTGGAGGCGATACCTCGGCACTGGCTAGCCAGGCTCCAGAGATAAATTGGAGGCGCACGACGAGGACAGTGATTTTTAGTTATATTTTCAGGGAATTTTAGTTATATTGTTGGGGGAATAGGTTGGGGGTTAGGGGATTAGTGTTTTTTTAAATAAAATGTAAAGTTTAATTGAGAAAAAGAGAAAATGAACAAGGATGAGAATGTCCAAACAAATAAGGAATAAAAGAATTAAGAAATAAAGAATAAAAAATAAAAATAAAATGGAGAAAATGATGATCAGGGGGAAGGTAGGGCAATAGTCCAAAGACCTAACCCTGGATCTGAATCTCCTTTATTTAACTCCGTTTGAGTTAGCAAAATATCGATAAAAGCTTCGGTTTGCCTAAAAGTAGTTTCGAAAAACGTACTATGGGTGTGATGACGGGTCCTAGAGAAGGGACTGGTCGGGTTTGAAGTGTCAATAAAGGCTTTGTTAAGCTCCAAAAAATCCTGGTTAAGGAAAGATTTTCAAAAAAATCAGTAAAATTTGAGTTTTTGCCTAGTTGATAGGATCATAGGGAATCTCAATATCGATAAATACTTTGGGTTTTGGCCTATTTTGACAGGATCATGAGGCATCTCGGGATATCGATTAATACTTTGATTTTTGCCTAATTGGCAGGATCATGAGGAATATCGAGATATCGATAACTTCGGGTTTTGATCTGTAGGGGAGTGATTTTTGAATTCCGAAAAATTTAGAGAAATTTCGGTTGCTGCCCAGTCGGATAGTGATCCATGGGTTGGAAAATATCGATTATAGCTCCAATCTGTGAGGAGTAGCGTTCGCAGAATTTTCGAGAAAAAACTTACCGCGGGTGAGGTGACAGGTCCTGGAATAGGTACCTTTTGGTGCAGTTGGATAAAGTTAGGGATTGAAGCACCTGACGGTTGTCTTTCAGGTAAGGATGATGTCTGCTCGGTGTTGCTTTGATCCTTAGAGAGAAGGGCTGGTAGAAGCTTGATGTGCAGAAATGTGCATCCGCCAGTTTCGACTCTCGGCCCGGTTCGGGTTATAGGGAGAAGGGCTGGTAGAAGCTTGATGTACGGAAATGTGCATCCGCCAGTCTCAACTCTCTGCCCGGTTTGGGTGGTTGGGGCCTTGCCCTTTTCCCGGGGCAGGTGCTCTTGGTTTAAGTCAGTAGAAATTATTCTCTGACAAAGGGCCCTGATGTCAGACGTTTCTCTCAGGCTTTTCTCGAGCAACCTGGGTACCTTGCGGTGTTAACAAAGGGTTGTTTGGGGAAGCGGTAAGTATCCAGCCCCCCTGGGTCCACTTGGACAGCACGCAGGGAAGGTGGCCTGGGGCTAACAGGCCTTAATTGGAGCCCAGTCTTCTATCGGTGATGAGCACCGCCCAAGCAACAGCACATGTGCACCAACATGCGTACACACTGAAAATGTATTGTTGGGGAAGGGTTTGTAGTGGGGTACGAGTGATACTGTGTAAAGTTGACAACCCTAGAGAACCGAGCTTATAGTACACTTTGGACCGAATTGCAACCATTGGAAACTGAATTACAACCTTTGAAACAGTAAAAAACAGTAAAAAGAAGCGTATAATAATAATAAAAAAAATTTTACCGAAGCGCAACAATTGGTTTTGCCGGTTCGGTTTACTGCGTTTTAGCGATTGACTAAGGGACACTGGTCTTGGGCTGATCATCCAAGACGGGCCGCCAGAGAGGAGGGTGTCTGGTGTGTAAGGTGCCGAAACACCCGATGAGGCTCTGGAACACTACTGATGACAGTGTCTGGAATATTTCCCTCACCATTACGTTTGGGGGATTAGGGGATGATTACTGACTGGTTAATTTTTTTACCTTGAAAAAGCTTTTCTAAACGATCTACTTGTCACAAGTTCAGGTGGACCATTGACATTTCGTTCCTTATTACTAATTGTTGTGGACATATTTGCTTTCCTAATAACTTACCTGACCTAAACCTAACCGTCAGTCCTGATGGATCAGTGGCTTATACCTAAACTTAGCCATCACAGTCCTGATGGATCAGTGGCTTATACCTAAACCTAACCGTCACAGTCCTGATGGATCAGTGGCTTATACCTAAACTTAACCGTCACAGTCCTGATGGATCAGTGGTTTATACCTAACCCTAACCGTCACAGCCCTGATGGGTTAATGGCTTGGGTTGGGATCTATCCCCACACCCATTCCTGCCTAAACTTAGCCCTCACAGTCCTGATGGATCAGTGGCTTATACCTAAACCTAACCGTCACAGTCCTGATGGATCAGTGGCTTATACCTAAACTTAACCGTCACAGTCCTGATGGATCAGTGGTTTATACCTAACCCTAACCGTCACAGCCCTGATGGGTTAATGGCTTGGGTTGGGATCTATCCCCACACCCATTCCTGCCTAAACTTAGCCCTCACAGTCCTGATGGATCAGTGGCTTATACCTAAACCTAACCGTCACAGTCCTGATGGATCAGTGGCTTATACCTAAACTTAACCGTCACAGTCCTGATGGATCAGTGGTTTATACCTAACCCTAACCGTCACAGCCCTGATGGGTTAATGGCTTGGGTTGGGATCTATCCCCACACCCATTCCTGCCTAAACTTAGCCCTCACAGTCCTGATGGATCAGTGGCTTATACCTAAACCTAACCGTCACAGTCCTGATGGATCAGTGGCTTATACCTAAACCTAACCGTCACAGTCCTGATGGATCAGTGGCTTATACCTAAACTTAACCGTCACAGTCCTGATGGATCAGTGGTTTATACCTAACCCTAACCGTCACAGCCCTGATGGGTTAATGGCTTGGGTTGGGATCTATCCCCACACCCATTCCTGCCTAAACTTAGCCCTCACAGTCCTGATGGATCAGTGGCTTATACCTAAACCTAACCGTCACAGTCCTGATGGATCAGTGGCTTATACCTAAACTTAACCGTCACAGTCCTGATGGATCAGTGGTTTATACCTAACCCTAACCGTCACAGCCCTGATGGGTTAATGGCTTGGGTTGGGATCTATCCCCACACCCATTCCTGCCTAAACTTAGCCCTCACAGTCCTGATGGATCAGTGGCTTATACCTAAACCTAACCGTCACAGTCCTGATGGATCAGTGGCTTATACCTAACCCTCATCACAGGGTTATTGTATTAGTTTGGGTTTATACCTAACCCTACCCATCACAGCCCTGATGGATCAATGTTTTGGGTTTAGCTCCACACGGATCTTTTCCCATAATTTACCTGTTATAGTCTGGGTTAAGGGTTTTTCTTATACCAATTCTTGGTTCAGCCCTACTGGTTGCGGTTCAGACGAGGGGCGTTTGTAATTCTTCACCCACATATTATTATTATATTATTATTTTTTTTATATAAATTACCGATGTCGCTTTTTGGAGGAGGGCGTGTTGGGGTTTTGTTTTTGGGGAGGGGCGTGGGGATTAGTGCGTGGGGATTCGTTGGGGGGTTTAGATTAGAGTTAAGGGAAGTGTGTGTGCCCAGTCAGGCCATGCATTTCCTGGGGGGGAGGGTCTTTTTGTTTATGGAGACCCGATACCAATGATGGTAAGGCCCCTAAGGTGGGGGGACGGCAGAGTCAAACAAGCGTCGGCCAGTGCCTTTCCTCAGACTCTTTTCCGGCCTAAGCAAGTGCTGGGTCGGGGAGGAGCTGTTGTAATTCTAAAAAACCTAACCCTAACCTAACCCTGTGACGTCGAGAGTCTCCTTATGTCCAAATAGACGGGAGTTATATATGTCCAAATAGACGGGAGTTATATGCCCCTCACCACATCTGCCTAAAACCTAACCTTCGTTTTTTTGTAAAATTAAACCCTTGTTAATATAGCCCTCTTGATTTGAACCCTGGCAATTTTAGCCCTCTATTTTGTTTTTTAATAATGATATATATCTGGTCTCGTCCAGTAGCCGTCTTTAGTGGTCAGCGGTTGGGTGGAGAGTGCATAACCATTTCCGATTCCTTCGGGGATCGGATCTTGGATCGATTTCCCCTAACACGCCAGGTCCTCCAACTCTGAGCTTCAGATGGTGATGGATGGGGCTTTGTTTATATATGGTTATTAAATTTTAAAATTAAAAACAAATGTGTTGATAGTGAAAAAACGATTTATGAAGCACCATACAGTGTTGATAGGTATTTAAAAATAAATGTATTGAGGTTGAAAAAACGATTTATGAAGCACCATACAGTGTTGAAAGGTATTTAGCAGTGGGAGGGGCACCCCGCCCTCTACCATACGGAGTTGGAGAGGGAACAGAGACAGTTGTCATCCCAATTCGCCTGATGAGAACCTTTGGAAAGTTCGAAACGCGTCGCGAGAGTGTGCCTGGATGACACGGGACCGTAAAAATGAGTACAGCTGCCATCATTTGAAAGGTGGGTGATGTAGCAGAGCCTTGGAAAATTTTCTCTTCATGCCCAAATAGGCGTCGAGTTGGTCAAAATGGCCTCCATCATTGGTGTGAGTGATGTTGAAGAGCCGCATAATTTTTTCTCCGTCCCCTGTGACGTCGAGAGTCTCCTTATGTCCAAATAGACGGGAGTTATATATGTCCAAATAGACGGGAGTTATATGCCCCTCACCACATCTGCCTAAAACCTAACCTTCGTTTTTTTGTAAAATTAAACCCTTGTTAATATAGCCCTCTTGATTTGAACCCTGGCAATTTTAGCCCTCTATTTTGTTTTTTAATAATGATATATATCTGGTCTCGTCCAGTAGCCGTCTTTAGTGGTCAGCGGTTGGGTGGAGAGTGCATAACCATTTCCGATTCCTTCGGGGATCGGATCTTGGATCGATTTCCCCTAACACGCCAGGTCCTCCAACTCTGAGCTTCAGATGGTGATGGATGGGGCTTTGTTTATATATGGTTATTAAATTTTAAAATTAAAAACAAATGTGTTGATAGTGAAAAAACGATTTATGAAGCACCATACAGTGTTGATAGGTATTTAAAAATAAATGTATTGAGGTTGAAAAAACGATTTATGAAGCACCATACAGTGTTGAAAGGTATTTAGCAGTGGGAGGGGCACCCCGCCCTCTACCATACGGAGTTGGAGAGGGAACAGAGACAGTTGTCATCCCAATTCGCCTGATGAGAACCTTTGGAAAGTTCGAAACGCGTCGCGAGAGTGTGCCTGGATGACACGGGACCGTAAAAATGAGTACAGCTGCCATCATTTGAAAGGTGGGTGATGTAGCAGAGCCTTGGAAAATTTTCTCTTCATGCCCAAATAGGCGTCGAGTTGGTCAAAATGGCCTCCATCATTGGTGTGAGTGATGTTGAAGAGCCGCATAATTTTTTCTCCGTCCCCTGTGACGTCGAGAGTCTCCTTATGTCCAAATAGACGGGAGTTATATATGTCCAAATAGACGGGAGTTATATGCCCCTCACCACATCTGCCTAAAACCTAACCTTCGTTTTTTTGTAAAATTAAACCCTTGTTAATATAGCCCTCTTGATTTGAACCCTGGCAATTTTAGCCCTCTATTTTGTTTTTTAATAATGATATATATCTGGTCTCGTCCAGTAGCCGTCTTTAGTGGTCAGCGGTTGGGTGGAGAGTGCATAACCATTTCCGATTCCTTCGGGGATCGGATCTTGGATCGATTTCCCCTAACACGCCAGGTCCTCCAACTCTGAGCTTCAGATGGTGATGGATGGGGCTTTGTTTATATATGGTTATTAAATTTTAAAATTAAAAACAAATGTGTTGATAGTGAAAAAACGATTTATGAAGCACCATACAGTGTTGATAGGTATTTAAAAATAAATGTATTGAGGTTGAAAAAACGATTTATGAAGCACCATACAGTGTTGAAAGGTATTTAGCAGTGGGAGGGGCACCCCGCCCTCTACCATACGGAGTTGGAGAGGGAACAGAGACAGTTGTCATCCCAATTCGCCTGATGAGAACCTTTGGAAAGTTCGAAACGCGTCGCGAGAGTGTGCCTGGATGACACGGGACCGTAAAAATGAGTACAGCTGCCATCATTTGAAAGGTGGGTGATGTAGCAGAGCCTTGGAAAATTTTCTCTTCATGCCCAAATAGGCGTCGAGTTGGTCAAAATGGCCTCCATCATTGGTGTGAGTGATGTTGAAGAGCCGCATAATTTTTTCTCCGTCCCCTGTGACGTCGAGAGTCTCCTTATGTCCAAATAGACGGGAGTTATATATGTCCAAATAGACGGGAGTTATATGCCCCTCACCACATCTGCCTAAAACCTAACCTTCGTTTTTTTGTAAAATTAAACCCTTGTTAATATAGCCCTCTTGATTTGAACCCTGGCAATTTTAGCCCTCTATTTTGTTTTTTAATAATGATATATATCTGGTCTCGTCCAGTAGCCGTCTTTAGTGGTCAGCGGTTGGGTGGAGAGTGCATAACCATTTCCGATTCCTTCGGGGATCGGATCTTGGATCGATTTCCCCTAACACGCCAGGTCCTCCAACTCTGAGCTTCAGATGGTGATGGATGGGGCTTTGTTTATATATGGTTATTAAATTTTAAAATTAAAAACAAATGTGTTGATAGTGAAAAAACGATTTATGAAGCACCATACAGTGTTGATAGGTATTTAAAAATAAATGTATTGAGGTTGAAAAAACGATTTATGAAGCACCATACAGTGTTGAAAGGTATTTAGCAGTGGGAGGGGCACCCCGCCCTCTACCATACGGAGTTGGAGAGGGAACAGAGACAGTTGTCATCCCAATTCGCCTGATGAGAACCTTTGGAAAGTTCGAAACGCGTCGCGAGAGTGTGCCTGGATGACACGGGACCGTAAAAATGAGTACAGCTGCCATCATTTGAAAGGTGGGTGATGTAGCAGAGCCTTGGAAAATTTTCTCTTCATGCCCAAATAGGCGTCGAGTTGGTCAAAATGGCCTCCATCATTGGTGTGAGTGATGTTGAAGAGCCGCATAATTTTTTCTCCGTCCCCTGTGACGTCGAGAGTCTCCTTATGTCCAAATAGACGGGAGTTATATATGTCCAAATAGACGGGAGTTATATGCCCCTCACCACATCTGCCTAAAACCTAACCTTCGTTTTTTTGTAAAATTAAACCCTTGTTAATATAGCCCTCTTGATTTGAACCCTGGCAATTTTAGCCCTCTATTTTGTTTTTTAATAATGATATATATCTGGTCTCGTCCAGTAGCCGTCTTTAGTGGTCAGCGGTTGGGTGGAGAGTGCATAACCATTTCCGATTCCTTCGGGGATCGGATCTTGGATCGATTTCCCCTAACACGCCAGGTCCTCCAACTCTGAGCTTCAGATGGTGATGGATGGGGCTTTGTTTATATATGGTTATTAAATTTTAAAATTAAAAACAAATGTGTTGATAGTGAAAAAACGATTTATGAAGCACCATACAGTGTTGATAGGTATTTAAAAATAAATGTATTGAGGTTGAAAAAACGATTTATGAAGCACCATACAGTGTTGAAAGGTATTTAGCAGTGGGAGGGGCACCCCGCCCTCTACCATACGGAGTTGGAGAGGGAACAGAGACAGTTGTCATCCCAATTCGCCTGATGAGAACCTTTGGAAAGTTCGAAACGCGTCGCGAGAGTGTGCCTGGATGACACGGGACCGTAAAAATGAGTACAGCTGCCATCATTTGAAAGGTGGGTGATGTAGCAGAGCCTTGGAAAATTTTCTCTTCATGCCCAAATAGGCGTCGAGTTGGTCAAAATGGCCTCCATCATTGGTGTGAGTGATGTTGAAGAGCCGCATAATTTTTTCTCCGTCCCCTGTGACGTCGAGAGTCTCCTTATGTCCAAATAGACGGGAGTTATATATGTCCAAATAGACGGGAGTTATATGCCCCTCACCACATCTGCCTAAAACCTAACCTTCGTTTTTTTGTAAAATTAAACCCTTGTTAATATAGCCCTCTTGATTTGAACCCTGGCAATTTTAGCCCTCTATTTTGTTTTTTAATAATGATATATATCTGGTCTCGTCCAGTAGCCGTCTTTAGTGGTCAGCGGTTGGGTGGAGAGTGCATAACCATTTCCGATTCCTTCGGGGATCGGATCTTGGATCGATTTCCCCTAACACGCCAGGTCCTCCAACTCTGAGCTTCAGATGGTGATGGATGGGGCTTTGTTTATATATGGTTATTAAATTTTAAAATTAAAAACAAATGTGTTGATAGTGAAAAAACGATTTATGAAGCACCATACAGTGTTGATAGGTATTTAAAAATAAATGTATTGAGGTTGAAAAAACGATTTATGAAGCACCATACAGTGTTGAAAGGTATTTAGCAGTGGGAGGGGCACCCCGCCCTCTACCATACGGAGTTGGAGAGGGAACAGAGACAGTTGTCATCCCAATTCGCCTGATGAGAACCTTTGGAAAGTTCGAAACGCGTCGCGAGAGTGTGCCTGGATGACACGGGACCGTAAAAATGAGTACAGCTGCCATCATTTGAAAGGTGGGTGATGTAGCAGAGCCTTGGAAAATTTTCTCTTCATGCCCAAATAGGCGTCGAGTTGGTCAAAATGGCCTCCATCATTGGTGTGAGTGATGTTGAAGAGCCGCATAATTTTTTCTCCGTCCCCTGTGACGTCGAGAGTCTCCTTATGTCCAAATAGACGGGAGTTATATATGTCCAAATAGACGGGAGTTATATGCCCCTCACCACATCTGCCTAAAACCTAACCTTCGTTTTTTTGTAAAATTAAACCCTTGTTAATATAGCCCTCTTGATTTGAACCCTGGCAATTTTAGCCCTCTATTTTGTTTTTTAATAATGATATATATCTGGTCTCGTCCAGTAGCCGTCTTTAGTGGTCAGCGGTTGGGTGGAGAGTGCATAACCATTTCCGATTCCTTCGGGGATCGGATCTTGGATCGATTTCCCCTAACACGCCAGGTCCTCCAACTCTGAGCTTCAGATGGTGATGGATGGGGCTTTGTTTATATATGGTTATTAAATTTTAAAATTAAAAACAAATGTGTTGATAGTGAAAAAACGATTTATGAAGCACCATACAGTGTTGATAGGTATTTAAAAATAAATGTATTGAGGTTGAAAAAACGATTTATGAAGCACCATACAGTGTTGAAAGGTATTTAGCAGTGGGAGGGGCACCCCGCCCTCTACCATACGGAGTTGGAGAGGGAACAGAGACAGTTGTCATCCCAATTCGCCTGATGAGAACCTTTGGAAAGTTCGAAACGCGTCGCGAGAGTGTGCCTGGATGACACGGGACCGTAAAAATGAGTACAGCTGCCATCATTTGAAAGGTGGGTGATGTAGCAGAGCCTTGGAAAATTTTCTCTTCATGCCCAAATAGGCGTCGAGTTGGTCAAAATGGCCTCCATCATTGGTGTGAGTGATGTTGAAGAGCCGCATAATTTTTTCTCCGTCCCCTGTGACGTCGAGAGTCTCCTTATGTCCAAATAGACGGGAGTTATATATGTCCAAATAGACGGGAGTTATATGCCCCTCACCACATCTGCCTAAAACCTAACCTTCGTTTTTTTGTAAAATTAAACCCTTGTTAATATAGCCCTCTTGATTTGAACCCTGGCAATTTTAGCCCTCTATTTTGTTTTTTAATAATGATATATATCTGGTCTCGTCCAGTAGCCGTCTTTAGTGGTCAGCGGTTGGGTGGAGAGTGCATAACCATTTCCGATTCCTTCGGGGATCGGATCTTGGATCGATTTCCCCTAACACGCCAGGTCCTCCAACTCTGAGCTTCAGATGGTGATGGATGGGGCTTTGTTTATATATGGTTATTAAATTTTAAAATTAAAAACAAATGTGTTGATAGTGAAAAAACGATTTATGAAGCACCATACAGTGTTGATAGGTATTTAAAAATAAATGTATTGAGGTTGAAAAAACGATTTATGAAGCACCATACAGTGTTGAAAGGTATTTAGCAGTGGGAGGGGCACCCCGCCCTCTACCATACGGAGTTGGAGAGGGAACAGAGACAGTTGTCATCCCAATTCGCCTGATGAGAACCTTTGGAAAGTTCGAAACGCGTCGCGAGAGTGTGCCTGGATGACACGGGACCGTAAAAATGAGTACAGCTGCCATCATTTGAAAGGTGGGTGATGTAGCAGAGCCTTGGAAAATTTTCTCTTCATGCCCAAATAGGCGTCGAGTTGGTCAAAATGGCCTCCATCATTGGTGTGAGTTATGTTGAAGAGCCGCATAATTTTTTCTCCGTCCCCTGTGACGTCGAGAGTCTCCTTATGTCCAAATAGACGGGAGTTATATATGTCCAAATAGACGGGAGTTATATGCCCCTCACCACATCTGCCTAAAACCTAACCTTCGTTTTTTTGTAAAATTAAACCCTTGTTAATATAGCCCTCTTGATTTGAACCCTGGCAATTTTAGCCCTCTATTTTGTTTTTTAATAATGATATATATCTGGTCTCGTCCAGTAGCCGTCTTTAGTGGTCAGCGGTTGGGTGGAGAGTGCATAACCATTTCCGATTCCTTCGGGGATCGGATCTTGGATCGATTTCCCCTAACACGCCAGGTCCTCCAACTCTGAGCTTCAGATGGTGATGGATGGGGCTTTGTTTATATATGGTTATTAAATTTTAAAATTAAAAACAAATGTGTTGATAGTGAAAAAACGATTTATGAAGCACCATACAGTGTTGATAGGTATTTAAAAATAAATGTATTGAGGTTGAAAAAACGATTTATGAAGCACCATACAGTGTTGAAAGGTATTTAGCAGTGGGAGGGGCACCCCGCCCTCTACCATACGGAGTTGGAGAGGGAACAGAGACAGTTGTCATCCCAATTCGCCTGATGAGAACCTTTGGAAAGTTCGAAACGCGTCGCGAGAGTGTGCCTGGATGACACGGGACCGTAAAAATGAGTACAGCTGCCATCATTTGAAAGGTGGGTGATGTAGCAGAGCCTTGGAAAATTTTCTCTTCATGCCCAAATAGGCGTCGAGTTGGTCAAAATGGCCTCCATCATTGGTGTGAGTGATGTTGAAGAGCCGCATAATTTTTTCTCCGTCCCCTGTGACGTCGAGAGTCTCCTTATGTCCAAATAGACGGGAGTTATATATGTCCAAATAGACGGGAGTTATATGCCCCTCACCACATCTGCCTAAAACCTAACCTTCGTTTTTTTGTAAAATTAAACCCTTGTTAATATAGCCCTCTTGATTTGAACCCTGGCAATTTTAGCCCTCTATTTTGTTTTTTAATAATGATATATATCTGGTCTCGTCCAGTAGCCGTCTTTAGTGGTCAGCGGTTGGGTGGAGAGTGCATAACCATTTCCGATTCCTTCGGGGATCGGATCTTGGATCGATTTCCCCTAACACGCCAGGTCCTCCAACTCTGAGCTTCAGATGGTGATGGATGGGGCTTTGTTTATATATGGTTATTAAATTTTAAAATTAAAAACAAATGTGTTGATAGTGAAAAAACGATTTATGAAGCACCATACAGTGTTGATAGGTATTTAAAAATAAATGTATTGAGGTTGAAAAAACGATTTATGAAGCACCATACAGTGTTGAAAGGTATTTAGCAGTGGGAGGGGCACCCCGCCCTCTACCATACGGAGTTGGAGAGGGAACAGAGACAGTTGTCATCCCAATTCGCCTGATGAGAACCTTTGGAAAGTTCGAAACGCGTCGCGAGAGTGTGCCTGGATGACACGGGACCGTAAAAATGAGTACAGCTGCCATCATTTGAAAGGTGGGTGATGTAGCAGAGCCTTGGAAAATTTTCTCTTCATGCCCAAATAGGCGTCGAGTTGGTCAAAATGGCCTCCATCATTGGTGTGAGTGATGTTGAAGAGCCGCATAATTTTTTCTCCGTCCCCTGTGACGTCGAGAGTCTCCTTATGTCCAAATAGACGGGAGTTATATATGTCCAAATAGACGGGAGTTATATGCCCCTCACCACATCTGCCTAAAACCTAACCTTCGTTTTTTTGTAAAATTAAACCCTTGTTAATATAGCCCTCTTGATTTGAACCCTGGCAATTTTAGCCCTCTATTTTGTTTTTTAATAATGATATATATCTGGTCTCGTCCAGTAGCCGTCTTTAGTGGTCAGCGGTTGGGTGGAGAGTGCATAACCATTTCCGATTCCTTCGGGGATCGGATCTTGGATCGATTTCCCCTAACCTAACCCTAACCCTAACCCTAACCTAACCCTAACCCTAACCCTAACCCTAACCCTAACCCTAACCCTAACCCTAACCCTAACCCTAACCCTAACCCTAACCCTAACCCTAACCCTCTCCTCATTGTCCAGATAGACGTGAGTTATATGCCCCTCACCACATCTACCTAAAACCTAACCTTCGTTTTTTCATAAAATTAAACCCTTGTTGGTACAGCCCTCTTGATTTGAACCCTGGCAATTTTAACCCTCTGGCAATTTTAGCCCTCTATTTTATTTTTTAATAATGATATATATCTCTCTGTGTGTATGTGTGTGGACTCGTGGCGGCCAGTGGTACTCTGGACAGTGCACAACCGTTTCCGAATCCTTCGGGAATCGGATCCTGGATCTTCATTCACCTAACACAGCCCGCGCCGAGACGACTGGACCTCGGGTTGACCGCATACTTGATTGTTTATATATGATTATTAGATTTTAAAATTAAAAATAAATGTATTGATAGTGAAAAAACGATTTATGAAGCACCATACAGTGTTGAAAGGTATTTAGTAGTGGGAGGGGCACCCCGCCCTCTACCACTAAGGAGTTGGAGAGGGAACAGAGACAGTTGTCATCACAATTCGCCTGATGAGAACCTTGGGAAAGTTCGAAACGCGTCGCGAGAGTGTGCCTGGATGACACGGGACCGTAAAAATGAGTACAGCTGCCATCATTTGAAAGGTGGGTGATGTAGCAGAGCCTTGGAAAATTTTCTCTTCATGCCCAGATAGGCGTCGAGTTGGTCAAAATGGCCTCCATCATTGGTGTGAGTGATGTAGAAGAGCCGCATAATTTTTTCTCCGTCCCCTGTGACGTCGAGTGTCTCCTCATTGTCCAGATAGACGTGAGTTATATGCCCCTCACCACATCTACCTAAAACCTAACCTTCGTTTTTTCATAAAATTAAACCCTTGTTGGTACAGCCCTCTTGATTTGAACCCTGGCAATTTTAACCCTCTGGCAATTTTAGCCCTCTATTTTATTTTTTAATAATGATATATATCTCTCTGTGTGTATGTGTGTGGACTCGTGGCGGCCAGTGGTACTCTGGACAGTGCACAACCGTTTCCGAATCCTTCGGGAATCGGATCCTGGATCTTCATTCACCTAACACAGCCCGCGCCGAGACGACTGGACCTCGGGTTGACCGCATACTTGATTGTTTATATATGATTATTAGATTTTAAAATTAAAAATAAATGTATTGATAGTGAAAAAACGATTTATGAAGCACCATACAGTGTTGAAAGGTATTTAGTAGTGGGAGGGGCACCCCGCCCTCTACCACTAAGGAGTTGGAGAGGGAACAGAGACAGTTGTCATCACAATTCGCCTGATGAGAACCTTGGGAAAGTTCGAAACGCGTCGCGAGAGTGTGCCTGGATGACACGGGACCGTAAAAATGAGTACAGCTGCCATCATTTGAAAGGTGGGTGATGTAGCAGAGCCTTGGAAAATTTTCTCTTCATGCCCAGATAGGCGTCGAGTTGGTCAAAATGGCCTCCATCATTGGTGTGAGTGATGTAGAAGAGCCGCATAATTTTTTCTCCGTCCCCTGTGACGTCGAGTGTCTCCTCATTGTCCAGATAGACGTGAGTTATATGCCCCTCACCACATCTACCTAAAACCTAACCTTCGTTTTTTCATAAAATTAAACCCTTGTTGGTACAGCCCTCTTGATTTGAACCCTGGCAATTTTAACCCTCTGGCAATTTTAGCCCTCTATTTTATTTTTTAATAATGATATATATCTCTCTGTGTGTATGTGTGTGGACTCGTGGCGGCCAGTGGTACTCTGGACAGTGCACAACCGTTTCCGAATCCTTCGGGAATCGGATCCTGGATCTTCATTCACCTAACACAGCCCGCGCCGAGACGACTGGACCTCGGGTTGACCGCATACTTGATTGTTTATATATGATTATTAGATTTTAAAATTAAAAATAAATGTATTGATAGTGAAAAAACGATTTATGAAGCACCATACAGTGTTGAAAGGTATTTAGTAGTGGGAGGGGCACCCCGCCCTCTACCACTAAGGAGTTGGAGAGGGAACAGAGACAGTTGTCATCACAATTCGCCTGATGAGAACCTTGGGAAAGTTCGAAACGCGTCGCGAGAGTGTGCCTGGATGACACGGGACCGTAAAAATGAGTACAGCTGCCATCATTTGAAAGGTGGGTGATGTAGCAGAGCCTTGGAAAATTTTCTCTTCATGCCCAGATAGGCGTCGAGTTGGTCAAAATGGCCTCCATCATTGGTGTGAGTGATGTAGAAGAGCCGCATAATTTTTTCTCCGTCCCCTGTGACGTCGAGTGTCTCCTCATTGTCCAGATAGACGTGAGTTATATGCCCCTCACCACATCTACCTAAAACCTAACCTTCGTTTTTTCATAAAATTAAACCCTTGTTGGTACAGCCCTCTTGATTTGAACCCTGGCAATTTTAACCCTCTGGCAATTTTAGCCCTCTATTTTATTTTTTAATAATGATATATATCTCTCTGTGTGTATGTGTGTGGACTCGTGGCGGCCAGTGGTACTCTGGACAGTGCACAACCGTTTCCGAATCCTTCGGGAATCGGATCCTGGATCTTCATTCACCTAACACAGCCCGCGCCGAGACGACTGGACCTCGGGTTGACCGCATACTTGATTGTTTATATATGATTATTAGATTTTAAAATTAAAAATAAATGTATTGATAGTGAAAAAACGATTTATGAAGCACCATACAGTGTTGAAAGGTATTTAGTAGTGGGAGGGGCACCCCGCCCTCTACCACTAAGGAGTTGGAGGGAACAGAGACAGTTGTCATCCCAATTCGCCTGATGAGAACCTTGGGAAAGTTCGAAACGCGTCGCGAGAGTGTGCCTGGATGACACGGGACCGTAAAAATGAGTACAGCTGCCATCATTTGAAAGGTGGGTGATGTAGCAGAGCCTTGGAAAATTTTCTCTTCATGCCCAGATAGGCGTCGAGTTGGTCAAAATGGCCTCCATCATTGGTGTGAGTGATGTAGAAGAGCCGCATAATTTTTTCTCCGTCCCCTGTGACGTCGAGTGTCTCCTCATTGTCCAGATAGACGTGAGTTATATGCCCCTCACCACATCTACCTAAAACCTAACCTTCGTTTTTTCATAAAATTAAACCCTTGTTGGTACAGCCCTCTTGATTTGAACCCTGGCAATTTTAACCCTCTGGCAATTTTAGCCCTCTATTTTATTTTTTAATAATGATATATATCTCTCTGTGTGTATGTGTGTGGACTCGTGGCGGCCAGTGGTACTCTGGACAGTGCACAACCGTTTCCGAATCCTTCGGGAATCGGATCCTGGATCTTCATTCACCTAACACAGCCCGCGCCGAGACGACTGGACCTCGGGTTGACCGCATACTTGATTGTTTATATATGATTATTAAATTTTAAAATTAAAAATAAATGTATTGATAGTGAAAAAACGATTTATGAAGCACCATACAGTGTTGAAAGGTATTTAGTAGTGGGAGGGGCACCCCGCCCTCTACCACTAAGGAGTTGGAGAGGGAACAGAGACAGTTGTCATCCCAATTCGCCTGATGAGAACCTTGGGAAAGTTCGAAACGCGTCGCGAGAGTGTGCCTGGATGACACGGGACCGTAAAAATGAGTACAGCTGCCATCATTTGAAAGGTGGGTGATGTAGCAGAGCCTTGGAAAATTTTCTCTTCATGCCCAGATAGGCGTCGAGTTGGTCAAAATGGCCTCCATCATTGGTGTGAGTGATGTAGAAGAGCCGCATAATTTTTTCTCCGTCCCCTGTGACGTCGAGTGTCTCCTCATTGTCCAGATAGACGTGAGTTATATGCCCCTCACCACATCTACCTAAAACCTAACCTTCGTTTTTTCATAAAATTAAACCCTTGTTGGTACAGCCCTCTTGATTTGAACCCTGGCAATTTTAACCCTCTGGCAATTTTAGCCCTCTATTTTATTTTTTAATAATGATATATATCTCTCTGTGTGTATGTGTGTGGACTCGTGGCGGCCAGTGGTACTCTGGACAGTGCACAACCGTTTCCGAATCCTTCGGGAATCGGATCCTGGATCTTCATTCACCTAACACAGCCCGCGCCGAGACGACTGGACCTCGGGTTGACCGCATACTTGATTGTTTATATATGATTATTAAATTTTAAAATTAAAAATAAATGTATTGATAGTGAAAAAACGATTTATGAAGCACCATACAGTGTTGAAAGGTATTTAGTAGTGGGAGGGGCACCCCGCCCTCTACCACTAAGGAGTTGGAGAGGGAACAGAGACAGTTGTCATCCCAATTCGCCTGATGAGAACCTTGGGAAAGTTCGAAACGCGTCGCGAGAGTGTGCCTGGATGACACGGGACCGTAAAAATGAGTACAGCTGCCATCATTTGAAAGGTGGGTGATGTAGCAGAGCCTTGGAAAATTTTCTCTTCATGCCCAGATAGGCGTCGAGTTGGTCAAAATGGCCTCCATCATTGGTGTGAGTGATGTAGAAGAGCCGCATAATTTTTTCTCCGTCCCCTGTGACGTCGAGTGTCTCCTCATTGTCCAGATAGACGTGAGTTATATGCCCCTCACCACATCTACCTAAAACCTAACCTTCGTTTTTTCATAAAATTAAACCCTTGTTGGTACAGCCCTCTTGATTTGAACCCTGGCAATTTTAACCCTCTGGCAATTTTAGCCCTCTATTTTATTTTTTAATAATGATATATATCTCTCTGTGTGTATGTGTGTGGACTCGTGGCGGCCAGTGGTACTCTGGACAGTGCACAACCGTTTCCGAATCCTTCGGGAATCGGATCCTGGATCTTCATTCACCTAACACAGCCCGCGCCGAGACGACTGGACCTCGGGTTGACCGCATACTTGATTGTTTATATATGATTATTAAATTTTAAAATTAAAAATAAATGTATTGATAGTGAAAAAACGATTTATGAAGCACCATACAGTGTTGAAAGGTATTTAGTAGTGGGAGGGGCACCCCGCCCTCTACCACTAAGGAGTTGGAGAGGGAACAGAGACAGTTGTCATCCCAATTCGCCTGATGAGAACCTTGGGAAAGTTCGAAACGCGTCGCGAGAGTGTGCCTGGATGACACGGGACCGTAAAAATGAGTACAGCTGCCATCATTTGAAAGGTGGGTGATGTAGCAGAGCCTTGGAAAATTTTCTCTTCATGCCCAGATAGGCGTCGAGTTGGTCAAAATGGCCTCCATCATTGGTGTGAGTGATGTAGAAGAGCCGCATAATTTTTTCTCCGTCCCCTGTGACGTCGAGTGTCTCCTCATTGTCCAGATAGACGTGAGTTATATGCCCCTCACCACATCTACCTAAAACCTAACCTTCGTTTTTTCATAAAATTAAACCCTTGTTGGTACAGCCCTCTTGATTTGAACCCTGGCAATTTTAACCCTCTGGCAATTTTAGCCCTCTATTTTATTTTTTAATAATGATATATATCTCTCTGTGTGTATGTGTGTGGACTCGTGGCGGCCAGTGGTACTCTGGACAGTGCACAACCGTTTCCGAATCCTTCGGGAATCGGATCCTGGATCTTCATTCACCTAACACAGCCCGCGCCGAGACGACTGGACCTCGGGTTGACCGCATACTTGATTGTTTATATATGATTATTAAATTTTAAAATTAAAAATAAATGTATTGATAGTGAAAAAACGATTTATGAAGCACCATACAGTGTTGAAAGGTATTTAGTAGTGGGAGGGGCACCCCGCCCTCTACCACTAAGGAGTTGGAGAGGGAACAGAGACAGTTGTCATCCCAATTCGCCTGATGAGAACCTTGGGAAAGTTCGAAACGCGTCGCGAGAGTGTGCCTGGATGACACGGGACCGTAAAAATGAGTACAGCTGCCATCATTTGAAAGGTGGGTGATGTAGCAGAGCCTTGGAAAATTTTCTCTTCATGCCCAGATAGGCGTCGAGTTGGTCAAAATGGCCTCCATCATTGGTGTGAGTGATGTAGAAGAGCCGCATAATTTTTTCTCCGTCCCCTGTGACGTCGAGTGTCTCCTCATTGTCCAGATAGACGTGAGTTATATGCCCCTCACCACATCTACCTAAAACCTAACCTTCGTTTTTTCATAAAATTAAACCCTTGTTGGTACAGCCCTCTTGATTTGAACCCTGGCAATTTTAACCCTCTGGCAATTTTAGCCCTCTATTTTATTTTTTAATAATGATATATATCTCTCTGTGTGTATGTGTGTGGACTCGTGGCGGCCAGTGGTACTCTGGACAGTGCACAACCGTTTCCGAATCCTTCGGGAATCGGATCCTGGATCTTCATTCACCTAACACAGCCCGCGCCGAGACGACTGGACCTCGGGTTGACCGCATACTTGATTGTTTATATATGATTATTAAATTTTAAAATTAAAAATAAATGTATTGATAGTGAAAAAACGATTTATGAAGCACCATACAGTGTTGAAAGGTATTTAGTAGTGGGAGGGGCACCCCGCCCTCTACCACTAAGGAGTTGGAGAGGGAACAGAGACAGTTGTCATCCCAATTCGCCTGATGAGAACCTTGGGAAAGTTCGAAACGCGTCGCGAGAGTGTGCCTGGATGACACGGGACCGTAAAAATGAGTACAGCTGCCATCATTTGAAAGGTGGGTGATGTAGCAGAGCCTTGGAAAATTTTCTCTTCATGCCCAGATAGGCGTCGAGTTGGTCAAAATGGCCTCCATCATTGGTGTGAGTGATGTAGAAGAGCCGCATAATTTTTTCTCCGTCCCCTGTGACGTCGAGTGTCTCCTCATTGTCCAGATAGACGTGAGTTATATGCCCCTCACCACATCTACCTAAAACCTAACCTTCGTTTTTTCATAAAATTAAACCCTTGTTGGTACAGCCCTCTTGATTTGAACCCTGGCAATTTTAACCCTCTGGCAATTTTAGCCCTCTATTTTATTTTTTAATAATGATATATATCTCTCTGTGTGTATGTGTGTGGACTCGTGGCGGCCAGTGGTACTCTGGACAGTGCACAACCGTTTCCGAATCCTTCGGGAATCGGATCCTGGATCTTCATTCACCTAACACAGCCCGCGCCGAGACGACTGGACCTCGGGTTGACCGCATACTTGATTGTTTATATATGATTATTAAATTTTAAAATTAAAAATAAATGTATTGATAGTGAAAAAACGATTTATGAAGCACCATACAGTGTTGAAAGGTATTTAGTAGTGGGAGGGGCACCCCGCCCTCTACCACTAAGGAGTTGGAGAGGGAACAGAGACAGTTGTCATCCCAATTCGCCTGATGAGAACCTTGGGAAAGTTCGAAACGCGTCGCGAGAGTGTGCCTGGATGACACGGGACCGTAAAAATGAGTACAGCTGCCATCATTTGAAAGGTGGGTGATGTAGCAGAGCCTTGGAAAATTTTCTCTTCATGCCCAGATAGGCGTCGAGTTGGTCAAAATGGCCTCCATCATTGGTGTGAGTGATGTAGAAGAGCCGCATAATTTTTTCTCCGTCCCCTGTGACGTCGAGTGTCTCCTCATTGTCCAGATAGACGTGAGTTATATGCCCCTCACCACATCTACCTAAAACCTAACCTTCGTTTTTTCATAAAATTAAACCCTTGTTGGTACAGCCCTCTTGATTTGAACCCTGGCAATTTTAACCCTCTGGCAATTTTAGCCCTCTATTTTATTTTTTAATAATGATATATATCTCTCTGTGTGTATGTGTGTGGACTCGTGGCGGCCAGTGGTACTCTGGACAGTGCACAACCGTTTCCGAATCCTTCGGGAATCGGATCCTGGATCTTCATTCACCTAACACAGCCCGCGCCGAGACGACTGGACCTCGGGTTGACCGCATACTTGATTGTTTATATATGATTATTAAATTTTAAAATTAAAAATAAATGTATTGATAGTGAAAAAACGATTTATGAAGCACCATACAGTGTTGAAAGGTATTTAGTAGTGGGAGGGGCACCCCGCCCTCTACCACTAAGGAGTTGGAGAGGGAACAGAGACAGTTGTCATCCCAATTCGCCTGATGAGAACCTTGGGAAAGTTCGAAACGCGTCGCGAGAGTGTGCCTGGATGACACGGGACCGTAAAAATGAGTACAGCTGCCATCATTTGAAAGGTGGGTGATGTAGCAGAGCCTTGGAAAATTTTCTCTTCATGCCCAGATAGGCGTCGAGTTGGTCAAAATGGCCTCCATCATTGGTGTGAGTGATGTAGAAGAGCCGCATAATTTTTTCTCCGTCCCCTGTGACGTCGAGTGTCTCCTCATTGTCCAGATAGACGTGAGTTATATGCCCCTCACCACATCTACCTAAAACCTAACCTTCGTTTTTTCATAAAATTAAACCCTTGTTGGTACAGCCCTCTTGATTTGAACCCTGGCAATTTTAACCCTCTGGCAATTTTAGCCCTCTATTTTATTTTTTAATAATGATATATATCTCTCTGTGTGTATGTGTGTGGACTCGTGGCGGCCAGTGGTACTCTGGACAGTGCACAACCGTTTCCGAATCCTTCGGGAATCGGATCCTGGATCTTCATTCACCTAACACAGCCCGCGCCGAGACGACTGGACCTCGGGTTGACCGCATACTTGATTGTTTATATATGATTATTAAATTTTAAAATTAAAAATAAATGTATTGATAGTGAAAAAACGATTTATGAAGCACCATACAGTGTTGAAAGGTATTTAGTAGTGGGAGGGGCACCCCGCCCTCTACCACTAAGGAGTTGGAGAGGGAACAGAGACAGTTGTCATCCCAATTCGCCTGATGAGAACCTTGGGAAAGTTCGAAACGCGTCGCGAGAGTGTGCCTGGATGACACGGGACCGTAAAAATGAGTACAGCTGCCATCATTTGAAAGGTGGGTGATGTAGCAGAGCCTTGGAAAATTTTCTCTTCATGCCCAGATAGGCGTCGAGTTGGTCAAAATGGCCTCCATCATTGGTGTGAGTGATGTAGAAGAGCCGCATAATTTTTTCTCCGTCCCCTGTGACGTCGAGTGTCTCCTCATTGTCCAGATAGACGTGAGTTATATGCCCCTCACCACATCTACCTAAAACCTAACCTTCGTTTTTTCATAAAATTAAACCCTTGTTGGTACAGCCCTCTTGATTTGAACCCTGGCAATTTTAACCCTCTGGCAATTTTAGCCCTCTATTTTATTTTTTAATAATGATATATATCTCTCTGTGTGTATGTGTGTGGACTCGTGGCGGCCAGTGGTACTCTGGACAGTGCACAACCGTTTCCGAATCCTTCGGGAATCGGATCCTGGATCTTCATTCACCTAACACAGCCCGCGCCGAGACGACTGGACCTCGGGTTGACCGCATACTTGATTGTTTATATATGATTATTAAATTTTAAAATTAAAAATAAATGTATTGATAGTGAAAAAACGATTTATGAAGCACCATACAGTGTTGAAAGGTATTTAGTAGTGGGAGGGGCACCCCGCCCTCTACCACTAAGGAGTTGGAGAGGGAACAGAGACAGTTGTCATCCCAATTCGCCTGATGAGAACCTTGGGAAAGTTCGAAACGCGTCGCGAGAGTGTGCCTGGATGACACGGGACCGTAAAAATGAGTACAGCTGCCATCATTTGAAAGGTGGGTGATGTAGCAGAGCCTTGGAAAATTTTCTCTTCATGCCCAGATAGGCGTCGAGTTGGTCAAAATGGCCTCCATCATTGGTGTGAGTGATGTAGAAGAGCCGCATAATTTTTTCTCCGTCCCCTGTGACGTCGAGTGTCTCCTCATTGTCCAGATAGACGTGAGTTATATGCCCCTCACCACATCTACCTAAAACCTAACCTTCGTTTTTTCATAAAATTAAACCCTTGTTGGTACAGCCCTCTTGATTTGAACCCTGGCAATTTTAACCCTCTGGCAATTTTAGCCCTCTATTTTATTTTTTAATAATGATATATATCTCTCTGTGTGTATGTGTGTGGACTCGTGGCGGCCAGTGGTACTCTGGACAGTGCACAACCGTTTCCGAATCCTTCGGGAATCGGATCCTGGATCTTCATTCACCTAACACAGCCCGCGCCGAGACGACTGGACCTCGGGTTGACCGCATACTTGATTGTTTATATATGATTATTAAATTTTAAAATTAAAAATAAATGTATTGATAGTGAAAAAACGATTTATGAAGCACCATACAGTGTTGAAAGGTATTTAGTAGTGGGAGGGGCACCCCGCCCTCTACCACTAAGGAGTTGGAGAGGGAACAGAGACAGTTGTCATCCCAATTCGCCTGATGAGAACCTTGGGAAAGTTCGAAACGCGTCGCGAGAGTGTGCCTGGATGACACGGGACCGTAAAAATGAGTACAGCTGCCATCATTTGAAAGGTGGGTGATGTAGCAGAGCCTTGGAAAATTTTCTCTTCATGCCCAGATAGGCGTCGAGTTGGTCAAAATGGCCTCCATCATTGGTGTGAGTGATGTAGAAGAGCCGCATAATTTTTTCTCCGTCCCCTGTGACGTCGAGTGTCTCCTCATTGTCCAGATAGACGTGAGTTATATGCCCCTCACCACATCTACCTAAAACCTAACCTTCGTTTTTTCATAAAATTAAACCCTTGTTGGTACAGCCCTCTTGATTTGAACCCTGGCAATTTTAACCCTCTGGCAATTTTAGCCCTCTATTTTATTTTTTAATAATGATATATATCTCTCTGTGTGTATGTGTGTGGACTCGTGGCGGCCAGTGGTACTCTGGACAGTGCACAACCGTTTCCGAATCCTTCGGGAATCGGATCCTGGATCTTCATTCACCTAACACAGCCCGCGCCGAGACGACTGGACCTCGGGTTGACCGCATACTTGATTGTTTATATATGATTATTAAATTTTAAAATTAAAAATAAATGTATTGATAGTGAAAAAACGATTTATGAAGCACCATACAGTGTTGAAAGGTATTTAGTAGTGGGAGGGGCACCCCGCCCTCTACCACTAAGGAGTTGGAGAGGGAACAGAGACAGTTGTCATCCCAATTCGCCTGATGAGAACCTTGGGAAAGTTCGAAACGCGTCGCGAGAGTGTGCCTGGATGACACGGGACCGTAAAAATGAGTACAGCTGCCATCATTTGAAAGGTGGGTGATGTAGCAGAGCCTTGGAAAATTTTCTCTTCATGCCCAGATAGGCGTCGAGTTGGTCAAAATGGCCTCCATCATTGGTGTGAGTGATGTAGAAGAGCCGCATAATTTTTTCTCCGTCCCCTGTGACGTCGAGTGTCTCCTCATTGTCCAGATAGACGTGAGTTATATGCCCCTCACCACATCTACCTAAAACCTAACCTTCGTTTTTTCATAAAATTAAACCCTTGTTGGTACAGCCCTCTTGATTTGAACCCTGGCAATTTTAACCCTCTGGCAATTTTAGCCCTCTATTTTATTTTTTAATAATGATATATATCTCTCTGTGTGTATGTGTGTGGACTCGTGGCGGCCAGTGGTACTCTGGACAGTGCACAACCGTTTCCGAATCCTTCGGGAATCGGATCCTGGATCTTCATTCACCTAACACAGCCCGCGCCGAGACGACTGGACCTCGGGTTGACCGCATACTTGATTGTTTATATATGATTATTAAATTTTAAAATTAAAAATAAATGTATTGATAGTGAAAAAACGATTTATGAAGCACCATACAGTGTTGAAAGGTATTTAGTAGTGGGAGGGGCACCCCGCCCTCTACCACTAAGGAGTTGGAGAGGGAACAGAGACAGTTGTCATCCCAATTCGCCTGATGAGAACCTTGGGAAAGTTCGAAACGCGTCGCGAGAGTGTGCCTGGATGACACGGGACCGTAAAAATGAGTACAGCTGCCATCATTTGAAAGGTGGGTGATGTAGCAGAGCCTTGGAAAATTTTCTCTTCATGCCCAGATAGGCGTCGAGTTGGTCAAAATGGCCTCCATCATTGGTGTGAGTGATGTAGAAGAGCCGCATAATTTTTTCTCCGTCCCCTGTGACGTCGAGTGTCTCCTCATTGTCCAGATAGACGTGAGTTATATGCCCCTCACCACATCTACCTAAAACCTAACCTTCGTTTTTTCATAAAATTAAACCCTTGTTGGTACAGCCCTCTTGATTTGAACCCTGGCAATTTTAACCCTCTGGCAATTTTAGCCCTCTATTTTATTTTTTAATAATGATATATATCTCTCTGTGTGTATGTGTGTGGACTCGTGGCGGCCAGTGGTACTCTGGACAGTGCACAACCGTTTCCGAATCCTTCGGGAATCGGATCCTGGATCTTCATTCACCTAACACAGCCCGCGCCGAGACGACTGGACCTCGGGTTGACCGCATACTTGATTGTTTATATATGATTATTAAATTTTAAAATTAAAAATAAATGTATTGATAGTGAAAAAACGATTTATGAAGCACCATACAGTGTTGAAAGGTATTTAGTAGTGGGAGGGGCACCCCGCCCTCTACCACTAAGGAGTTGGAGAGGGAACAGAGACAGTTGTCATCCCAATTCGCCTGATGAGAACCTTGGGAAAGTTCGAAACGCGTCGCGAGAGTGTGCCTGGATGACACGGGACCGTAAAAATGAGTACAGCTGCCATCATTTGAAAGGTGGGTGATGTAGCAGAGCCTTGGAAAATTTTCTCTTCATGCCCAGATAGGCGTCGAGTTGGTCAAAATGGCCTCCATCATTGGTGTGAGTGATGTAGAAGAGCCGCATAATTTTTTCTCCGTCCCCTGTGACGTCGAGTGTCTCCTCATTGTCCAGATAGACGTGAGTTATATGCCCCTCACCACATCTACCTAAAACCTAACCTTCGTTTTTTCATAAAATTAAACCCTTGTTGGTACAGCCCTCTTGATTTGAACCCTGGCAATTTTAACCCTCTGGCAATTTTAGCCCTCTATTTTATTTTTTAATAATGATATATATCTCTCTGTGTGTATGTGTGTGGACTCGTGGCGGCCAGTGGTACTCTGGACAGTGCACAACCGTTTCCGAATCCTTCGGGAATCGGATCCTGGATCTTCATTCACCTAACACAGCCCGCGCCGAGACGACTGGACCTCGGGTTGACCGCATACTTGATTGTTTATATATGATTATTAAATTTTAAAATTAAAAATAAATGTATTGATAGTGAAAAAACGATTTATGAAGCACCATACAGTGTTGAAAGGTATTTAGTAGTGGGAGGGGCACCCCGCCCTCTACCACTAAGGAGTTGGAGAGGGAACAGAGACAGTTGTCATCCCAATTCGCCTGATGAGAACCTTGGGAAAGTTCGAAACGCGTCGCGAGAGTGTGCCTGGATGACACGGGACCGTAAAAATGAGTACAGCTGCCATCATTTGAAAGGTGGGTGATGTAGCAGAGCCTTGGAAAATTTTCTCTTCATGCCCAGATAGGCGTCGAGTTGGTCAAAATGGCCTCCATCATTGGTGTGAGTGATGTAGAAGAGCCGCATAATTTTTTCTCCGTCCCCTGTGACGTCGAGTGTCTCCTCATTGTCCAGATAGACGTGAGTTATATGCCCCTCACCACATCTACCTAAAACCTAACCTTCGTTTTTTCATAAAATTAAACCCTTGTTGGTACAGCCCTCTTGATTTGAACCCTGGCAATTTTAACCCTCTGGCAATTTTAGCCCTCTATTTTATTTTTTAATAATGATATATATCTCTCTGTGTGTATGTGTGTGGACTCGTGGCGGCCAGTGGTACTCTGGACAGTGCACAACCGTTTCCGAATCCTTCGGGAATCGGATCCTGGATCTTCATTCACCTAACACAGCCCGCGCCGAGACGACTGGACCTCGGGTTGACCGCATACTTGATTGTTTATATATGATTATTAAATTTTAAAATTAAAAATAAATGTATTGATAGTGAAAAAACGATTTATGAAGCACCATACAGTGTTGAAAGGTATTTAGTAGTGGGAGGGGCACCCCGCCCTCTACCACTAAGGAGTTGGAGAGGGAACAGAGACAGTTGTCATCCCAATTCGCCTGATGAGAACCTTGGGAAAGTTCGAAACGCGTCGCGAGAGTGTGCCTGGATGACACGGGACCGTAAAAATGAGTACAGCTGCCATCATTTGAAAGGTGGGTGATGTAGCAGAGCCTTGGAAAATTTTCTCTTCATGCCCAGATAGGCGTCGAGTTGGTCAAAATGGCCTCCATCATTGGTGTGAGTGATGTAGAAGAGCCGCATAATTTTTTCTCCGTCCCCTGTGACGTCGAGTGTCTCCTCATTGTCCAGATAGACGTGAGTTATATGCCCCTCACCACATCTACCTAAAACCTAACCTTCGTTTTTTCATAAAATTAAACCCTTGTTGGTACAGCCCTCTTGATTTGAACCCTGGCAATTTTAACCCTCTGGCAATTTTAGCCCTCTATTTTATTTTTTAATAATGATATATATCTCTCTGTGTGTATGTGTGTGGACTCGTGGCGGCCAGTGGTACTCTGGACAGTGCACAACCGTTTCCGAATCCTTCGGGAATCGGATCCTGGATCTTCATTCACCTAACACAGCCCGCGCCGAGACGACTGGACCTCGGGTTGACCGCATACTTGATTGTTTATATATGATTATTAAATTTTAAAATTAAAAATAAATGTATTGATAGTGAAAAAACGATTTATGAAGCACCATACAGTGTTGAAAGGTATTTAGTAGTGGGAGGGGCACCCCGCCCTCTACCACTAAGGAGTTGGAGAGGGAACAGAGACAGTTGTCATCCCAATTCGCCTGATGAGAACCTTGGGAAAGTTCGAAACGCGTCGCGAGAGTGTGCCTGGATGACACGGGACCGTAAAAATGAGTACAGCTGCCATCATTTGAAAGGTGGGTGATGTAGCAGAGCCTTGGAAAATTTTCTCTTCATGCCCAGATAGGCGTCGAGTTGGTCAAAATGGCCTCCATCATTGGTGTGAGTGATGTAGAAGAGCCGCATAATTTTTTCTCCGTCCCCTGTGACGTCGAGTGTCTCCTCATTGTCCAGATAGACGTGAGTTATATGCCCCTCACACACATCTACCTAAAACCTAACCTTCGTTTTTTCATAAAATTAAACCCTTGTTGGTACAGCCCTCTTGATTTGAACCCTGGCAATTTTAACCCTCTGGCAATTTTAGCCCTCTATTTTATTTTTTAATAATGATATATATCTCTCTGTGTGTATGTGTGTGGACTCGTGGCGGCCAGTGGTACTCTGGACAGTGCACAACCGTTTCCGAATCCTTCGGGAATCGGATCCTGGATCTTCATTCACCTAACACAGCCCGCGCCGAGACGACTGGACCTCGGGTTGACCGCATACTTGATTGTTTATATATGATTATTAAATTTTAAAATTAAAAATAAATGTATTGATAGTGAAAAAACGATTTATGAAGCACCATACAGTGTTGAAAGGTATTTAGTAGTGGGAGGGGCACCCCGCCCTCTACCACTAAGGAGTTGGAGAGGGAACAGAGACAGTTGTCATCCCAATTCGCCTGATGAGAACCTTGGGAAAGTTCGAAACGCGTCGCGAGAGTGTGCCTGGATGACACGGGACCGTAAAAATGAGTACAGCTGCCATCATTTGAAAGGTGGGTGATGTAGCAGAGCCTTGGAAAATTTTCTCTTCATGCCCAGATAGGCGTCGAGTTGGTCAAAATGGCCTCCATCATTGGTGTGAGTGATGTAGAAGAGCCGCATAATTTTTTCTCCGTCCCCTGTGACGTCGAGTGTCTCCTCATTGTCCAGATAGACGTGAGTTATATGCCCCTCACCACATCTACCTAAAACCTAACCTTCGTTTTTTCATAAAATTAAACCCTTGTTGGTACAGCCCTCTTGATTTGAACCCTGGCAATTTTAACCCTCTGGCAATTTTAGCCCTCTATTTTATTTTTTAATAATGATATATATCTCTCTGTGTGTATGTGTGTGGACTCGTGGCGGCCAGTGGTACTCTGGACAGTGCACAACCGTTTCCGAATCCTTCGGGAATCGGATCCTGGATCTTCATTCACCTAACACAGCCCGCGCCGAGACGACTGGACCTCGGGTTGACCGCATACTTGATTGTTTATATATGATTATTAAATTTTAAAATTAAAAATAAATGTATTGATAGTGAAAAAACGATTTATGAAGCACCATACAGTGTTGAAAGGTATTTAGTAGTGGGAGGGGCACCCCGCCCTCTACCACTAAGGAGTTGGAGAGGGAACAGAGACAGTTGTCATCCCAATTCGCCTGATGAGAACCTTGGGAAAGTTCGAAACGCGTCGCGAGAGTGTGCCTGGATGACACGGGACCGTAAAAATGAGTACAGCTGCCATCATTTGAAAGGTGGGTGATGTAGCAGAGCCTTGGAAAATTTTCTCTTCATGCCCAGATAGGCGTCGAGTTGGTCAAAATGGCCTCCATCATTGGTGTGAGTGATGTAGAAGAGCCGCATAATTTTTTCTCCGTCCCCTGTGACGTCGAGTGTCTCCTCATTGTCCAGATAGACGTGAGTTATATGCCCCTCACCACATCTACCTAAAACCTAACCTTCGTTTTTTCATAAAATTAAACCCTTGTTGGTACAGCCCTCTTGATTTGAACCCTGGCAATTTTAACCCTCTGGCAATTTTAGCCCTCTATTTTATTTTTTAATAATGATATATATCTCTCTGTGTGTATGTGTGTGGACTCGTGGCGGCCAGTGGTACTCTGGACAGTGCACAACCGTTTCCGAATCCTTCGGGAATCGGATCCTGGATCTTCATTCACCTAACACAGCCCGCGCCGAGACGACTGGACCTCGGGTTGACCGCATACTTGATTGTTTATATATGATTATTAAATTTTAAAATTAAAAATAAATGTATTGATAGTGAAAAAACGATTTATGAAGCACCATACAGTGTTGAAAGGTATTTAGTAGTGGGAGGGGCACCCCGCCCTCTACCACTAAGGAGTTGGAGAGGGAACAGAGACAGTTGTCATCCCAATTCGCCTGATGAGAACCTTGGGAAAGTTCGAAACGCGTCGCGAGAGTGTGCCTGGATGACACGGGACCGTAAAAATGAGTACAGCTGCCATCATTTGAAAGGTGGGTGATGTAGCAGAGCCTTGGAAAATTTTCTCTTCATGCCCAGATAGGCGTCGAGTTGGTCAAAATGGCCTCCATCATTGGTGTGAGTGATGTAGAAGAGCCGCATAATTTTTTCTCCGTCCCCTGTGACGTCGAGTGTCTCCTCATTGTCCAGATAGACGTGAGTTATATGCCCCTCACCACATCTACCTAAAACCTAACCTTCGTTTTTTCATAAAATTAAACCCTTGTTGGTACAGCCCTCTTGATTTGAACCCTGGCAATTTTAACCCTCTGGCAATTTTAGCCCTCTATTTTATTTTTTAATAATGATATATATCTCTCTGTGTGTATGTGTGTGGACTCGTGGCGGCCAGTGGTACTCTGGACAGTGCACAACCGTTTCCGAATCCTTCGGGAATCGGATCCTGGATCTTCATTCACCTAACACAGCCCGCGCCGAGACGACTGGACCTCGGGTTGACCGCATACTTGATTGTTTATATATGATTATTAAATTTTAAAATTAAAAATAAATGTATTGATAGTGAAAAAACGATTTATGAAGCACCATACAGTGTTGAAAGGTATTTAGTAGTGGGAGGGGCACCCCGCCCTCTACCACTAAGGAGTTGGAGAGGGAACAGAGACAGTTGTCATCCCAATTCGCCTGATGAGAACCTTGGGAAAGTTCGAAACGCGTCGCGAGAGTGTGCCTGGATGACACGGGACCGTAAAAATGAGTACAGCTGCCATCATTTGAAAGGTGGGTGATGTAGCAGAGCCTTGGAAAATTTTCTCTTCATGCCCAGATAGGCGTCGAGTTGGTCAAAATGGCCTCCATCATTGGTGTGAGTGATGTAGAAGAGCCGCATAATTTTTTCTCCGTCCCCTGTGACGTCGAGTGTCTCCTCATTGTCCAGATAGACGTGAGTTATATGCCCCTCACCACATCTACCTAAAACCTAACCTTCGTTTTTTCATAAAATTAAACCCTTGTTGGTACAGCCCTCTTGATTTGAACCCTGGCAATTTTAACCCTCTGGCAATTTTAGCCCTCTATTTTATTTTTTAATAATGATATATATCTCTCTGTGTGTATGTGTGTGGACTCGTGGCGGCCAGTGGTACTCTGGACAGTGCACAACCGTTTCCGAATCCTTCGGGAATCGGATCCTGGATCTTCATTCACCTAACACAGCCCGCGCCGAGACGACTGGACCTCGGGTTGACCGCATACTTGATTGTTTATATATGATTATTAAATTTTAAAATTAAAAATAAATGTATTGATAGTGAAAAAACGATTTATGAAGCACCATACAGTGTTGAAAGGTATTTAGTAGTGGGAGGGGCACCCCGCCCTCTACCACTAAGGAGTTGGAGAGGGAACAGAGACAGTTGTCATCCCAATTCGCCTGATGAGAACCTTGGGAAAGTTCGAAACGCGTCGCGAGAGTGTGCCTGGATGACACGGGACCGTAAAAATGAGTACAGCTGCCATCATTTGAAAGGTGGGTGATGTAGCAGAGCCTTGGAAAATTTTCTCTTCATGCCCAGATAGGCGTCGAGTTGGTCAAAATGGCCTCCATCATTGGTGTGAGTGATGTAGAAGAGCCGCATAATTTTTTCTCCGTCCCCTGTGACGTCGAGTGTCTCCTCATTGTCCAGATAGACGTGAGTTATATGCCCCTCACCACATCTACCTAAAACCTAACCTTCGTTTTTTCATAAAATTAAACCCTTGTTGGTACAGCCCTCTTGATTTGAACCCTGGCAATTTTAACCCTCTGGCAATTTTAGCCCTCTATTTTATTTTTTAATAATGATATATATCTCTCTGTGTGTATGTGTGTGGACTCGTGGCGGCCAGTGGTACTCTGGACAGTGCACAACCGTTTCCGAATCCTTCGGGAATCGGATCCTGGATCTTCATTCACCTAACACAGCCCGCGCCGAGACGACTGGACCTCGGGTTGACCGCATACTTGATTGTTTATATATGATTATTAAATTTTAAAATTAAAAATAAATGTATTGATAGTGAAAAAACGATTTATGAAGCACCATACAGTGTTGAAAGGTATTTAGTAGTGGGAGGGGCACCCCGCCCTCTACCACTAAGGAGTTGGAGAGGGAACAGAGACAGTTGTCATCCCAATTCGCCTGATGAGAACCTTGGGAAAGTTCGAAACGCGTCGCGAGAGTGTGCCTGGATGACACGGGACCGTAAAAATGAGTACAGCTGCCATCATTTGAAAGGTGGGTGATGTAGCAGAGCCTTGGAAAATTTTCTCTTCATGCCCAGATAGGCGTCGAGTTGGTCAAAATGGCCTCCATCATTGGTGTGAGTGATGTAGAAGAGCCGCATAATTTTTTCTCCGTCCCCTGTGACGTCGAGTGTCTCCTCATTGTCCAGATAGACGTGAGTTATATGCCCCTCACCACATCTACCTAAAACCTAACCTTCGTTTTTTCATAAAATTAAACCCTTGTTGGTACAGCCCTCTTGATTTGAACCCTGGCAATTTTAACCCTCTGGCAATTTTAGCCCTCTATTTTATTTTTTAATAATGATATATATCTCTCTGTGTGTATGTGTGTGGACTCGTGGCGGCCAGTGGTACTCTGGACAGTGCACAACCGTTTCCGAATCCTTCGGGAATCGGATCCTGGATCTTCATTCACCTAACACAGCCCGCGCCGAGACGACTGGACCTCGGGTTGACCGCATACTTGATTGTTTATATATGATTATTAAATTTTAAAATTAAAAATAAATGTATTGATAGTGAAAAAACGATTTATGAAGCACCATACAGTGTTGAAAGGTATTTAGTAGTGGGAGGGGCACCCCGCCCTCTACCACTAAGGAGTTGGAGAGGGAACAGAGACAGTTGTCATCCCAATTCGCCTGATGAGAACCTTGGGAAAGTTCGAAACGCGTCGCGAGAGTGTGCCTGGATGACACGGGACCGTAAAAATGAGTACAGCTGCCATCATTTGAAAGGTGGGTGATGTAGCAGAGCCTTGGAAAATTTTCTCTTCATGCCCAGATAGGCGTCGAGTTGGTCAAAATGGCCTCCATCATTGGTGTGAGTGATGTAGAAGAGCCGCATAATTTTTTCTCCGTCCCCTGTGACGTCGAGTGTCTCCTCATTGTCCAGATAGACGTGAGTTATATGCCCCTCACCACATCTACCTAAAACCTAACCTTCGTTTTTTCATAAAATTAAACCCTTGTTGGTACAGCCCTCTTGATTTGAACCCTGGCAATTTTAACCCTCTGGCAATTTTAGCCCTCTATTTTATTTTTTAATAATGATATATATCTCTCTGTGTGTATGTGTGTGGACTCGTGGCGGCCAGTGGTACTCTGGACAGTGCACAACCGTTTCCGAATCCTTCGGGAATCGGATCCTGGATCTTCATTCACCTAACACAGCCCGCGCCGAGACGACTGGACCTCGGGTTGACCGCATACTTGATTGTTTATATATGATTATTAAATTTTAAAATTAAAAATAAATGTATTGATAGTGAAAAAACGATTTATGAAGCACCATACAGTGTTGAAAGGTATTTAGTAGTGGGAGGGGCACCCCGCCCTCTACCACTAAGGAGTTGGAGAGGGAACAGAGACAGTTGTCATCCCAATTCGCCTGATGAGAACCTTGGGAAAGTTCGAAACGCGTCGCGAGAGTGTGCCTGGATGACACGGGACCGTAAAAATGAGTACAGCTGCCATCATTTGAAAGGTGGGTGATGTAGCAGAGCCTTGGAAAATTTTCTCTTCATGCCCAGATAGGCGTCGAGTTGGTCAAAATGGCCTCCATCATTGGTGTGAGTGATGTAGAAGAGCCGCATAATTTTTTCTCCGTCCCCTGTGACGTCGAGTGTCTCCTCATTGTCCAGATAGACGTGAGTTATATGCCCCTCACCACATCTACCTAAAACCTAACCTTCGTTTTTTCATAAAATTAAACCCTTGTTGGTACAGCCCTCTTGATTTGAACCCTGGCAATTTTAACCCTCTGGCAATTTTAGCCCTCTATTTTATTTTTTAATAATGATATATATCTCTCTGTGTGTATGTGTGTGGACTCGTGGCGGCCAGTGGTACTCTGGACAGTGCACAACCGTTTCCGAATCCTTCGGGAATCGGATCCTGGATCTTCATTCACCTAACACAGCCCGCGCCGAGACGACTGGACCTCGGGTTGACCGCATACTTGATTGTTTATATATGATTATTAAATTTTAAAATTAAAAATAAATGTATTGATAGTGAAAAAACGATTTATGAAGCACCATACAGTGTTGAAAGGTATTTAGTAGTGGGAGGGGCACCCCGCCCTCTACCACTAAGGAGTTGGAGAGGGAACAGAGACAGTTGTCATCCCAATTCGCCTGATGAGAACCTTGGGAAAGTTCGAAACGCGTCGCGAGAGTGTGCCTGGATGACACGGGACCGTAAAAATGAGTACAGCTGCCATCATTTGAAAGGTGGGTGATGTAGCAGAGCCTTGGAAAATTTTCTCTTCATGCCCAGATAGGCGTCGAGTTGGTCAAAATGGCCTCCATCATTGGTGTGAGTGATGTAGAAGAGCCGCATAATTTTTTCTCCGTCCCCTGTGACGTCGAGTGTCTCCTCATTGTCCAGATAGACGTGAGTTATATGCCCCTCACCACATCTACCTAAAACCTAACCTTCGTTTTTTCATAAAATTAAACCCTTGTTGGTACAGCCCTCTTGATTTGAACCCTGGCAATTTTAACCCTCTGGCAATTTTAGCCCTCTATTTTATTTTTTAATAATGATATATATCTCTCTGTGTGTATGTGTGTGGACTCGTGGCGGCCAGTGGTACTCTGGACAGTGCACAACCGTTTCCGAATCCTTCGGGAATCGGATCCTGGATCTTCATTCACCTAACACAGCCCGCGCCGAGACGACTGGACCTCGGGTTGACCGCATACTTGATTGTTTATATATGATTATTAAATTTTAAAATTAAAAATAAATGTATTGATAGTGAAAAAACGATTTATGAAGCACCATACAGTGTTGAAAGGTATTTAGTAGTGGGAGGGGCACCCCGCCCTCTACCACTAAGGAGTTGGAGAGGGAACAGAGACAGTTGTCATCCCAATTCGCCTGATGAGAACCTTGGGAAAGTTCGAAACGCGTCGCGAGAGTGTGCCTGGATGACACGGGACCGTAAAAATGAGTACAGCTGCCATCATTTGAAAGGTGGGTGATGTAGCAGAGCCTTGGAAAATTTTCTCTTCATGCCCAGATAGGCGTCGAGTTGGTCAAAATGGCCTCCATCATTGGTGTGAGTGATGTAGAAGAGCCGCATAATTTTTTCTCCGTCCCCTGTGACGTCGAGTGTCTCCTCATTGTCCAGATAGACGTGAGTTATATGCCCCTCACCACATCTACCTAAAACCTAACCTTCGTTTTTTCATAAAATTAAACCCTTGTTGGTACAGCCCTCTTGATTTGAACCCTGGCAATTTTAACCCTCTGGCAATTTTAGCCCTCTATTTTATTTTTTAATAATGATATATATCTCTCTGTGTGTATGTGTGTGGACTCGTGGCGGCCAGTGGTACTCTGGACAGTGCACAACCGTTTCCGAATCCTTCGGGAATCGGATCCTGGATCTTCATTCACCTAACACAGCCCGCGCCGAGACGACTGGACCTCGGGTTGACCGCATACTTGATTGTTTATATATGATTATTAAATTTTAAAATTAAAAATAAATGTATTGATAGTGAAAAAACGATTTATGAAGCACCATACAGTGTTGAAAGGTATTTAGTAGTGGGAGGGGCACCCCGCCCTCTACCACTAAGGAGTTGGAGAGGGAACAGAGACAGTTGTCATCCCAATTCGCCTGATGAGAACCTTGGGAAAGTTCGAAACGCGTCGCGAGAGTGTGCCTGGATGACACGGGACCGTAAAAATGAGTACAGCTGCCATCATTTGAAAGGTGGGTGATGTAGCAGAGCCTTGGAAAATTTTCTCTTCATGCCCAGATAGGCGTCGAGTTGGTCAAAATGGCCTCCATCATTGGTGTGAGTGATGTAGAAGAGCCGCATAATTTTTTCTCCGTCCCCTGTGACGTCGAGTGTCTCCTCATTGTCCAGATAGACGTGAGTTATATGCCCCTCACCACATCTACCTAAAACCTAACCTTCGTTTTTTCATAAAATTAAACCCTTGTTGGTACAGCCCTCTTGATTTGAACCCTGGCAATTTTAACCCTCTGGCAATTTTAGCCCTCTATTTTATTTTTTAATAATGATATATATCTCTCTGTGTGTATGTGTGTGGACTCGTGGCGGCCAGTGGTACTCTGGACAGTGCACAACCGTTTCCGAATCCTTCGGGAATCGGATCCTGGATCTTCATTCACCTAACACAGCCCGCGCCGAGACGACTGGACCTCGGGTTGACCGCATACTTGATTGTTTATATATGATTATTAAATTTTAAAATTAAAAATAAATGTATTGATAGTGAAAAAACGATTTATGAAGCACCATACAGTGTTGAAAGGTATTTAGTAGTGGGAGGGGCACCCCGCCCTCTACCACTAAGGAGTTGGAGAGGGAACAGAGACAGTTGTCATCCCAATTCGCCTGATGAGAACCTTGGGAAAGTTCGAAACGCGTCGCGAGAGTGTGCCTGGATGACACGGGACCGTAAAAATGAGTACAGCTGCCATCATTTGAAAGGTGGGTGATGTAGCAGAGCCTTGGAAAATTTTCTCTTCATGCCCAGATAGGCGTCGAGTTGGTCAAAATGGCCTCCATCATTGGTGTGAGTGATGTAGAAGAGCCGCATAATTTTTTCTCCGTCCCCTGTGACGTCGAGTGTCTCCTCATTGTCCAGATAGACGTGAGTTATATGCCCCTCACCACATCTACCTAAAACCTAACCTTCGTTTTTTCATAAAATTAAACCCTTGTTGGTACAGCCCTCTTGATTTGAACCCTGGCAATTTTAACCCTCTGGCAATTTTAGCCCTCTATTTTATTTTTTAATAATGATATATATCTCTCTGTGTGTATGTGTGTGGACTCGTGGCGGCCAGTGGTACTCTGGACAGTGCACAACCGTTTCCGAATCCTTCGGGAATCGGATCCTGGATCTTCATTCACCTAACACAGCCCGCGCCGAGACGACTGGACCTCGGGTTGACCGCATACTTGATTGTTTATATATGATTATTAAATTTTAAAATTAAAAATAAATGTATTGATAGTGAAAAAACGATTTATGAAGCACCATACAGTGTTGAAAGGTATTTAGTAGTGGGAGGGGCACCCCGCCCTCTACCACTAAGGAGTTGGAGAGGGAACAGAGACAGTTGTCATCCCAATTCGCCTGATGAGAACCTTGGGAAAGTTCGAAACGCGTCGCGAGAGTGTGCCTGGATGACACGGGACCGTAAAAATGAGTACAGCTGCCATCATTTGAAAGGTGGGTGATGTAGCAGAGCCTTGGAAAATTTTCTCTTCATGCCCAGATAGGCGTCGAGTTGGTCAAAATGGCCTCCATCATTGGTGTGAGTGATGTAGAAGAGCCGCATAATTTTTTCTCCGTCCCCTGTGACGTCGAGTGTCTCCTCATTGTCCAGATAGACGTGAGTTATATGCCCCTCACCACATCTACCTAAAACCTAACCTTCGTTTTTTCATAAAATTAAACCCTTGTTGGTACAGCCCTCTTGATTTGAACCCTGGCAATTTTAACCCTCTGGCAATTTTAGCCCTCTATTTTATTTTTTAATAATGATATATATCTCTCTGTGTGTATGTGTGTGGACTCGTGGCGGCCAGTGGTACTCTGGACAGTGCACAACCGTTTCCGAATCCTTCGGGAATCGGATCCTGGATCTTCATTCACCTAACACAGCCCGCGCCGAGACGACTGGACCTCGGGTTGACCGCATACTTGATTGTTTATATATGATTATTAAATTTTAAAATTAAAAATAAATGTATTGATAGTGAAAAAACGATTTATGAAGCACCATACAGTGTTGAAAGGTATTTAGTAGTGGGAGGGGCACCCCGCCCTCTACCACTAAGGAGTTGGAGAGGGAACAGAGACAGTTGTCATCCCAATTCGCCTGATGAGAACCTTGGGAAAGTTCGAAACGCGTCGCGAGAGTGTGCCTGGATGACACGGGACCGTAAAAATGAGTACAGCTGCCATCATTTGAAAGGTGGGTGATGTAGCAGAGCCTTGGAAAATTTTCTCTTCATGCCCAGATAGGCGTCGAGTTGGTCAAAATGGCCTCCATCATTGGTGTGAGTGATGTAGAAGAGCCGCATAATTTTTTCTCCGTCCCCTGTGACGTCGAGTGTCTCCTCATTGTCCAGATAGACGTGAGTTATATGCCCCTCACCACATCTACCTAAAACCTAACCTTCGTTTTTTCATAAAATTAAACCCTTGTTGGTACAGCCCTCTTGATTTGAACCCTGGCAATTTTAACCCTCTGGCAATTTTAGCCCTCTATTTTATTTTTTAATAATGATATATATCTCTCTGTGTGTATGTGTGTGGACTCGTGGCGGCCAGTGGTACTCTGGACAGTGCACAACCGTTTCCGAATCCTTCGGGAATCGGATCCTGGATCTTCATTCACCTAACACAGCCCGCGCCGAGACGACTGGACCTCGGGTTGACCGCATACTTGATTGTTTATATATGATTATTAAATTTTAAAATTAAAAATAAATGTATTGATAGTGAAAAAACGATTTATGAAGCACCATACAGTGTTGAAAGGTATTTAGTAGTGGGAGGGGCACCCCGCCCTCTACCACTAAGGAGTTGGAGAGGGAACAGAGACAGTTGTCATCCCAATTCGCCTGATGAGAACCTTGGGAAAGTTCGAAACGCGTCGCGAGAGTGTGCCTGGATGACACGGGACCGTAAAAATGAGTACAGCTGCCATCATTTGAAAGGTGGGTGATGTAGCAGAGCCTTGGAAAATTTTCTCTTCATGCCCAGATAGGCGTCGAGTTGGTCAAAATGGCCTCCATCATTGGTGTGAGTGATGTAGAAGAGCCGCATAATTTTTTCTCCGTCCCCTGTGACGTCGAGTGTCTCCTCATTGTCCAGATAGACGTGAGTTATATGCCCCTCACCACATCTACCTAAAACCTAACCTTCGTTTTTTCATAAAATTAAACCCTTGTTGGTACAGCCCTCTTGATTGTGAACCCTGGCAATTTTAACCCTCTGGCAATTTTAGCCCTGCTATTTTATTTTTTAATAGTGATATATATCTCTCTGTGTGTATGTGTGTGGACTCGTGGCGGCCAGTGGTACTCTGGACAGTGCACAACCGTTTCGAATCCTTCGGGAATCGGATCCTGGATCTTCATTCACCTAACACAGCCCGCGCCGAGACGACTGGACCTCGGGTTGACCGCATACTTGATTGTTTATATATGATTATTAAATTTAAAATTAAAACTAAATGTATTGATAGTGAAAAAACGATTTATGAAGCACCATACAGTGTTGAAAGGTATTTAGTAGTGGGAGGGGCACCCGCCCCTCTACCACTAAGGAGTTGGAGAGGGAACAGAGACAGTTGTCATCCCAATTCGCCTGATGAGAACCTTGGGAAAGTTCGAAACGCGTCGCGAGAGTGTGCCTGGATGACACGGGACCGTATAAATGAGTACAGCTGCCATCATTTGAAAGGTGGGTGATGTAGCAGAGCCTTGGAAAATTTTCTTCATGCCCAGATAGGCGTCGAGTTGGTCAAAATGGCCTCCATCATTGGTGTGAGTGATGTAGAAGAGCCGCATAATTTTTTCTCCGTCCCCTGTGACGTCGAGTGTCTCCTCATTGTCCAGATAGACGTGAGTTATATGCCCCTCACCACATCTACCTAAAACCTAACCTTCGTTTTTTCATAAAATTAAACCCTTGTTGGTACAGCCCTCTTGATTTGAACCCTGGCAATTTTAACCCTCTGGCAATTTTAGCCCTCTATTTTATTTTTTAATAGTGATATATATCTCTCTGTGTGTATGTGTGTGGACTCGTGGCGGCCAGTGGTACTCTGGACAGTGCACAACCGTTTCCGAATCCTTCGGGAATCGGATCCTGGATCTTCATTCACCTAACACAGCCCGCGCCGAGACGACTGGACCTCGGGTTGACCGCATACTTGATTGTTTATATATGATTATTAAATTTTAAAATTAAAAATAAATGTATTGATAGTGAAAAAACGATTTATGAAGCACCATACAGTGTTGAAAGGTATTTAGTAGTGGGAGGGGCACCCCGCCCTCTACCACTAAGGAGTTGGAGAGGGAACAGAGACAGTTGTCATCCCAATTCGCCTGATGAGAACCTTGGGAAAGTTCGAAACGCGTCGCGAGAGTGTGCCTGGATGACACGGGACCGTAAAAATGAGTACAGCTGCCATCATTTGAAAGGTGGGTGATGTAGCAGAGCCTTGGAAAATTTTCTCTTCATGCCCAGATAGGCGTCGAGTTGGTCAAAATGGCCTCCATCATTGGTGTGAGTGATGTAGAAGAGCCGCATAATTTTTTCTCCGTCCCCTGTGACGTCGAGTGTCTCCTCATTGTCCAGATAGACGTGAGTTATATGCCCCTCACCACATCTACCTAAAACCTAACCTTCGTTTTTTCATAAAATTAAACCCTTGTTGGTACAGCCCTCTTGATTTGAACCCTGGCAATTTTAACCCTCTGGCAATTTTAGCCCTCTATTTTATTTTTTAATAGTGATATATATCTCTCTGTGTGTATGTGTGTGGACTCGTGGCGGCCAGTGGTACTCTGGACAGTGCACAACCGTTTCCGAATCCTTCGGGAATCGGATCCTGGATCTTCATTCACCTAACACAGCCCGCGCCGAGACGACTGGACCTCGGGTTGACCGCATACTTGATTGTTTATATATGATTATTAAATTTTAAAATTAAAAATAAATGTATTGATAGTGAAAAAACGATTTATGAAGCACCATACAGTGTTGAAAGGTATTTAGTAGTGGGAGGGGCACCCCGCCCTCTACCACTAAGGAGTTGGAGAGGGAACAGAGACAGTTGTCATCCCAATTCGCCTGATGAGAACCTTGGGAAAGTTCGAAACGCGTCGCGAGAGTGTGCCTGGATGACACGGGACCGTAAAAATGAGTACAGCTGCCATCATTTGAAAGGTGGGTGATGTAGCAGAGCCTTGGAAAATTTTCTCTTCATGCCCAGATAGGCGTCGAGTTGGTCAAAATGGCCTCCATCATTGGTGTGAGTGATGTAGAAGAGCCGCATAATTTTTTCTCCGTCCCCTGTGACGTCGAGTGTCTCCTCATTGTCCAGATAGACGTGAGTTATATGCCCCTCACCACATCTACCTAAAACCTAACCTTCGTTTTTTCATAAAATTAAACCCTTGTTGGTACAGCCCTCTTGATTTGAACCCTGGCAATTTTAACCCTCTGGCAATTTTAGCCCTCTATTTTATTTTTTAATAGTGATATATATCTCTCTGTGTGTATGTGTGTGGACTCGTGGCGGCCAGTGGTACTCTGGACAGTGCACAACCGTTTCCGAATCCTTCGGGAATCGGATCCTGGATCTTCATTCACCTAACACAGCCCGCGCCGAGACGACTGGACCTCGGGTTGACCGCATACTTGATTGTTTATATATGATTATTAAATTTTAAAATTAAAAATAAATGTATTGATAGTGAAAAAACGATTTATGAAGCACCATACAGTGTTGAAAGGTATTTAGTAGTGGGAGGGGCACCCCGCCCTCTACCACTAAGGAGTTGGAGAGGGAACAGAGACAGTTGTCATCCCAATTCGCCTGATGAGAACCTTGGGAAAGTTCGAAACGCGTCGCGAGAGTGTGCCTGGATGACACGGGACCGTAAAAATGAGTACAGCTGCCATCATTTGAAAGGTGGGTGATGTAGCAGAGCCTTGGAAAATTTTCTCTTCATGCCCAGATAGGCCTCGAGTTGGTCAAAATGGCCTCCATCATTGGTGTGAGTGATGTAGAAGAGCCGCATAATTTTTTCTCCGTCCCCTGTGACGTCGAGTGTCTCCTCATTGTCCAGATAGACGTGAGTTATATGCCCCTCACCACATCTACCTAAAACCTAACCTTCGTTTTTTCATAAAATTAAACCCTTGTTGGTACAGCCCTCTTGATTTGAACCCTGGCAATTTTAACCCTCTGGCAATTTTAGCCCTCTATTTTATTTTTTAATAGTGATATATATCTCTCTGTGTGTATGTGTGTGGACTCGTGGCGGCCAGTGGTACTCTGGACAGTGCACAACCGTTTCCGAATCCTTCGGGAATCGGATCCTGGATCTTCATTCACCTAACACAGCCCGCGCCGAGACGACTGGACCTCGGGTTGACCGCATACTTGATTGTTTATATATGATTATTAAATTTTAAAATTAAAAATAAATGTATTGATAGTGAAAAAACGATTTATGAAGCACCATACAGTGTTGAAAGGTATTTAGTAGTGGGAGGGGCACCCCGCCCTCTACCACTAAGGAGTTGGAGAGGGAACAGAGACAGTTGTCATCCCAATTCGCCTGATGAGAACCTTGGGAAAGTTCGAAACGCGTCGCGAGAGTGTGCCTGGATGACACGGGACCGTAAAAATGAGTACAGCTGCCATCATTTGAAAGGTGGGTGATGTAGCAGAGCCTTGGAAAATTTTCTCTTCATGCCCAGATAGGCGTCGAGTTGGTCAAAATGGCCTCCATCATTGGTGTGAGTGATGTAGAAGAGCCGCATAATTTTTTCTCCGTCCCCTGTGACGTCGAGTGTCTCCTCATTGTCCAGATAGACGTGAGTTATATGCCCCTCACCACATCTACCTAAAACCTAACCTTCGTTTTTTCATAAAATTAAACCCTTGTTGGTACAGCCCTCTTGATTTGAACCCTGGCAATTTTAACCCTCTGGCAATTTTAGCCCTCTATTTTATTTTTTAATAGTGATATATATCTCTCTGTGTGTATGTGTGTGGACTCGTGGCGGCCAGTGGTACTCTGGACAGTGCACAACCGTTTCCGAATCCTTCGGGAATCGGATCCTGGATCTTCATTCACCTAACACAGCCCGCGCCGAGACGACTGGACCTCGGGTTGACCGCATACTTGATTGTTTATATATGATTATTAAATTTTAAAATTAAAAATAAATGTATTGATAGTGAAAAAACGATTTATGAAGCACCATACAGTGTTGAAAGGTATTTAGTAGTGGGAGGGGCACCCCGCCCTCTACCACTAAGGAGTTGGAGAGGGAACAGAGACAGTTGTCATCCCAATTCGCCTGATGAGAACCTTGGGAAAGTTCGAAACGCGTCGCGAGAGTGTGCCTGGATGACACGGGACCGTAAAAATGAGTACAGCTGCCATCATTTGAAAGGTGGGTGATGTAGCAGAGCCTTGGAAAATTTTCTCTTCATGCCCAGATAGGCGTCGAGTTGGTCAAAATGGCCTCCATCATTGGTGTGAGTGATGTAGAAGAGCCGCATAATTTTTTCTCCGTCCCCTGTGACGTCGAGTGTCTCCTCATTGTCCAGATAGACGTGAGTTATATGCCCCTCACCACATCTACCTAAAACCTAACCTTCGTTTTTTCATAAAATTAAACCCTTGTTGGTACAGCCCTCTTGATTTGAACCCTGGCAATTTTAACCCTCTGGCAATTTTAGCCCTCTATTTTATTTTTTAATAGTGATATATATCTCTCTGTGTGTATGTGTGTGGACTCGTGGCGGCCAGTGGTACTCTGGACAGTGCACAACCGTTTCCGAATCCTTCGGGAATCGGATCCTGGATCTTCATTCACCTAACACAGCCCGCGCCGAGACGACTGGACCTCGGGTTGACCGCATACTTGATTGTTTATATATGATTATTAAATTTTAAAATTAAAAATAAATGTATTGATAGTGAAAAAACGATTTATGAAGCACCATACAGTGTTGAAAGGTATTTAGTAGTGGGAGGGGCACCCCGCCCTCTACCACTAAGGAGTTGGAGAGGGAACAGAGACAGTTGTCATCCCAATTCGCCTGATGAGAACCTTGGGAAAGTTCGAAACGCGTCGCGAGAGTGTGCCTGGATGACACGGGACCGTAAAAATGAGTACAGCTGCCATCATTTGAAAGGTGGGTGATGTAGCAGAGCCTTGGAAAATTTTCTCTTCATGCCCAGATAGGCGTCGAGTTGGTCAAAATGGCCTCCATCATTGGTGTGAGTGATGTAGAAGAGCCGCATAATTTTTTCTCCGTCCCCTGTGACGTCGAGTGTCTCCTCATTGTCCAGATAGACGTGAGTTATATGCCCCTCACCACATCTACCTAAAACCTAACCTTCGTTTTTTCATAAAATTAAACCCTTGTTGGTACAGCCCTCTTGATTTGAACCCTGGCAATTTTAACCCTCTGGCAATTTTAGCCCTCTATTTTATTTTTTAATAGTGATATATATCTCTCTGTGTGTATGTGTGTGGACTCGTGGCGGCCAGTGGTACTCTGGACAGTGCACAACCGTTTCCGAATCCTTCGGGAATCGGATCCTGGATCTTCATTCACCTAACACAGCCCGCGCCGAGACGACTGGACCTCGGGTTGACCGCATACTTGATTGTTTATATATGATTATTAAATTTTAAAATTAAAAATAAATGTATTGATAGTGAAAAAACGATTTATGAAGCACCATACAGTGTTGAAAGGTATTTAGTAGTGGGAGGGGCACCCCGCCCTCTACCACTAAGGAGTTGGAGAGGGAACAGAGACAGTTGTCATCCCAATTCGCCTGATGAGAACCTTGGGAAAGTTCGAAACGCGTCGCGAGAGTGTGCCTGGATGACACGGGACCGTAAAAATGAGTACAGCTGCCATCATTTGAAAGGTGGGTGATGTAGCAGAGCCTTGGAAAATTTTCTCTTCATGCCCAGATAGGCGTCGAGTTGGTCAAAATGGCCTCCATCATTGGTGTGAGTGATGTAGAAGAGCCGCATAATTTTTTCTCCGTCCCCTGTGACGTCGAGTGTCTCCTCATTGTCCAGATAGACGTGAGTTATATGCCCCTCACCACATCTACCTAAAACCTAACCTTCGTTTTTTCATAAAATTAAACCCTTGTTGGTACAGCCCTCTTGATTTGAACCCTGGCAATTTTAACCCTCTGGCAATTTTAGCCCTCTATTTTATTTTTTAATAGTGATATATATCTCTCTGTGTGTATGTGTGTGGACTCGTGGCGGCCAGTGGTACTCTGGACAGTGCACAACCGTTTCCGAATCCTTCGGGAATCGGATCCTGGATCTTCATTCACCTAACACAGCCCGCGCCGAGACGACTGGACCTCGGGTTGACCGCATACTTGATTGTTTATATATGATTATTAAATTTTAAAATTAAAAATAAATGTATTGATAGTGAAAAAACGATTTATGAAGCACCATACAGTGTTGAAAGGTATTTAGTAGTGGGAGGGGCACCCCGCCCTCTACCACTAAGGAGTTGGAGAGGGAACAGAGACAGTTGTCATCCCAATTCGCCTGATGAGAACCTTGGGAAAGTTCGAAACGCGTCGCGAGAGTGTGCCTGGATGACACGGGACCGTAAAAATGAGTACAGCTGCCATCATTTGAAAGGTGGGTGATGTAGCAGAGCCTTGGAAAATTTTCTCTTCATGCCCAGATAGGCGTCGAGTTGGTCAAAATGGCCTCCATCATTGGTGTGAGTGATGTAGAAGAGCCGCATAATTTTTTCTCCGTCCCCTGTGACGTCGAGTGTCTCCTCATTGTCCAGATAGACGTGAGTTATATGCCCCTCACCACATCTACCTAAAACCTAACCTTCGTTTTTTCATAAAATTAAACCCTTGTTGGTACAGCCCTCTTGATTTGAACCCTGGCAATTTTAACCCTCTGGCAATTTTAGCCCTCTATTTTATTTTTTAATAGTGATATATATCTCTCTGTGTGTATGTGTGTGGACTCGTGGCGGCCAGTGGTACTCTGGACAGTGCACAACCGTTTCCGAATCCTTCGGGAATCGGATCCTGGATCTTCATTCACCTAACACAGCCCGCGCCGAGACGACTGGACCTCGGGTTGACCGCATACTTGATTGTTTATATATGATTATTAAATTTTAAAATTAAAAATAAATGTATTGATAGTGAAAAAACGATTTATGAAGCACCATACAGTGTTGAAAGGTATTTAGTAGTGGGAGGGGCACCCCGCCCTCTACCACTAAGGAGTTGGAGAGGGAACAGAGACAGTTGTCATCCCAATTCGCCTGATGAGAACCTTGGGAAAGTTCGAAACGCGTCGCGAGAGTGTGCCTGGATGACACGGGACCGTAAAAATGAGTACAGCTGCCATCATTTGAAAGGTGGGTGATGTAGCAGAGCCTTGGAAAATTTTCTCTTCATGCCCAGATAGGCGTCGAGTTGGTCAAAATGGCCTCCATCATTGGTGTGAGTGATGTAGAAGAGCCGCATAATTTTTTCTCCGTCCCCTGTGACGTCGAGTGTCTCCTCATTGTCCAGATAGACGTGAGTTATATGCCCCTCACCACATCTACCTAAAACCTAACCTTCGTTTTTTCATAAAATTAAACCCTTGTTGGTACAGCCCTCTTGATTTGAACCCTGGCAATTTTAACCCTCTGGCAATTTTAGCCCTCTATTTTATTTTTTAATAGTGATATATATCTCTCTGTGTGTATGTGTGTGGACTCGTGGCGGCCAGTGGTACTCTGGACAGTGCACAACCGTTTCCGAATCCTTCGGGAATCGGATCCTGGATCTTCATTCACCTAACACAGCCCGCGCCGAGACGACTGGACCTCGGGTTGACCGCATACTTGATTGTTTATATATGATTATTAAATTTTAAAATTAAAAATAAATGTATTGATAGTGAAAAAACGATTTATGAAGCACCATACAGTGTTGAAAGGTATTTAGTAGTGGGAGGGGCACCCCGCCCTCTACCACTAAGGAGTTGGAGAGGGAACAGAGACAGTTGTCATCCCAATTCGCCTGATGAGAACCTTGGGAAAGTTCGAAACGCGTCGCGAGAGTGTGCCTGGATGACACGGGACCGTAAAAATGAGTACAGCTGCCATCATTTGAAAGGTGGGTGATGTAGCAGAGCCTTGGAAAATTTTCTCTTCATGCCCAGATAGGCGTCGAGTTGGTCAAAATGGCCTCCATCATTGGTGTGAGTGATGTAGAAGAGCCGCATAATTTTTTCTCCGTCCCCTGTGACGTCGAGTGTCTCCTCATTGTCCAGATAGACGTGAGTTATATGCCCCTCACCACATCTACCTAAAACCTAACCTTCGTTTTTTCATAAAATTAAACCCTTGTTGGTACAGCCCTCTTGATTTGAACCCTGGCAATTTTAACCCTCTGGCAATTTTAGCCCTCTATTTTATTTTTTAATAGTGATATATATCTCTCTGTGTGTATGTGTGTGGACTCGTGGCGGCCAGTGGTACTCTGGACAGTGCACAACCGTTTCCGAATCCTTCGGGAATCGGATCCTGGATCTTCATTCACCTAACACAGCCCGCGCCGAGACGACTGGACCTCGGGTTGACCGCATACTTGATTGTTTATATATGATTATTAAATTTTAAAATTAAAAATAAATGTATTGATAGTGAAAAAACGATTTATGAAGCACCATACAGTGTTGAAAGGTATTTAGTAGTGGGAGGGGCACCCCGCCCTCTACCACTAAGGAGTTGGAGAGGGAACAGAGACAGTTGTCATCCCAATTCGCCTGATGAGAACCTTGGGAAAGTTCGAAACGCGTCGCGAGAGTGTGCCTGGATGACACGGGACCGTAAAAATGAGTACAGCTGCCATCATTTGAAAGGTGGGTGATGTAGCAGAGCCTTGGAAAATTTTCTCTTCATGCCCAGATAGGCGTCGAGTTGGTCAAAATGGCCTCCATCATTGGTGTGAGTGATGTAGAAGAGCCGCATAATTTTTTCTCCGTCCCCTGTGACGTCGAGTGTCTCCTCATTGTCCAGATAGACGTGAGTTATATGCCCCTCACCACATCTACCTAAAACCTAACCTTCGTTTTTTCATAAAATTAAACCCTTGTTGGTACAGCCCTCTTGATTTGAACCCTGGCAATTTTAACCCTCTGGCAATTTTAGCCCTCTATTTTATTTTTTAATAGTGATATATATCTCTCTGTGTGTATGTGTGTGGACTCGTGGCGGCCAGTGGTACTCTGGACAGTGCACAACCGTTTCCGAATCCTTCGGGAATCGGATCCTGGATCTTCATTCACCTAACACAGCCCGCGCCGAGACGACTGGACCTCGGGTTGACCGCATACTTGATTGTTTATATATGATTATTAAATTTTAAAATTAAAAATAAATGTATTGATAGTGAAAAAACGATTTATGAAGCACCATACAGTGTTGAAAGGTATTTAGTAGTGGGAGGGGCACCCCGCCCTCTACCACTAAGGAGTTGGAGAGGGAACAGAGACAGTTGTCATCCCAATTCGCCTGATGAGAACCTTGGGAAAGTTCGAAACGCGTCGCGAGAGTGTGCCTGGATGACACGGGACCGTAAAAATGAGTACAGCTGCCATCATTTGAAAGGTGGGTGATGTAGCAGAGCCTTGGAAAATTTTCTCTTCATGCCCAGATAGGCGTCGAGTTGGTCAAAATGGCCTCCATCATTGGTGTGAGTGATGTAGAAGAGCCGCATAATTTTTTCTCCGTCCCCTGTGACGTCGAGTGTCTCCTCATTGTCCAGATAGACGTGAGTTATATGCCCCTCACCACATCTACCTAAAACCTAACCTTCGTTTTTTCATAAAATTAAACCCTTGTTGGTACAGCCCTCTTGATTTGAACCCTGGCAATTTTAACCCTCTGGCAATTTTAGCCCTCTATTTTATTTTTTAATAGTGATATATATCTCTCTGTGTGTATGTGTGTGGACTCGTGGCGGCCAGTGGTACTCTGGACAGTGCACAACCGTTTCCGAATCCTTCGGGAATCGGATCCTGGATCTTCATTCACCTAACACAGCCCGCGCCGAGACGACTGGACCTCGGGTTGACCGCATACTTGATTGTTTATATATGATTATTAAATTTTAAAATTAAAAATAAATGTATTGATAGTGAAAAAACGATTTATGAAGCACCATACAGTGTTGAAAGGTATTTAGTAGTGGGAGGGGCACCCCGCCCTCTACCACTAAGGAGTTGGAGAGGGAACAGAGACAGTTGTCATCCCAATTCGCCTGATGAGAACCTTGGGAAAGTTCGAAACGCGTCGCGAGAGTGTGCCTGGATGACACGGGACCGTAAAAATGAGTACAGCTGCCATCATTTGAAAGGTGGGTGATGTAGCAGAGCCTTGGAAAATTTTCTCTTCATGCCCAGATAGGCGTCGAGTTGGTCAAAATGGCCTCCATCATTGGTGTGAGTGATGTAGAAGAGCCGCATAATTTTTTCTCCGTCCCCTGTGACGTCGAGTGTCTCCTCATTGTCCAGATAGACGTGAGTTATATGCCCCTCACCACATCTACCTAAAACCTAACCTTCGTTTTTTCATAAAATTAAACCCTTGTTGGTACAGCCCTCTTGATTTGAACCCTGGCAATTTTAACCCTCTGGCAATTTTAGCCCTCTATTTTATTTTTTAATAGTGATATATATCTCTCTGTGTGTATGTGTGTGGACTCGTGGCGGCCAGTGGTACTCTGGACAGTGCACAACCGTTTCCGAATCCTTCGGGAATCGGATCCTGGATCTTCATTCACCTAACACAGCCCGCGCCGAGACGACTGGACCTCGGGTTGACCGCATACTTGATTGTTTATATATGATTATTAAATTTTAAAATTAAAAATAAATGTATTGATAGTGAAAAAACGATTTATGAAGCACCATACAGTGTTGAAAGGTATTTAGTAGTGGGAGGGGCACCCCGCCCTCTACCACTAAGGAGTTGGAGAGGGAACAGAGACAGTTGTCATCCCAATTCGCCTGATGAGAACCTTGGGAAAGTTCGAAACGCGTCGCGAGAGTGTGCCTGGATGACACGGGACCGTAAAAATGAGTACAGCTGCCATCATTTGAAAGGTGGGTGATGTAGCAGAGCCTTGGAAAATTTTCTCTTCATGCCCAGATAGGCGTCGAGTTGGTCAAAATGGCCTCCATCATTGGTGTGAGTGATGTAGAAGAGCCGCATAATTTTTTCTCCGTCCCCTGTGACGTCGAGTGTCTCCTCATTGTCCAGATAGACGTGAGTTATATGCCCCTCACCACATCTACCTAAAACCTAACCTTCGTTTTTTCATAAAATTAAACCCTTGTTGGTACAGCCCTCTTGATTTGAACCCTGGCAATTTTAACCCTCTGGCAATTTTAGCCCTCTATTTTATTTTTTAATAGTGATATATATCTCTCTGTGTGTATGTGTGTGGACTCGTGGCGGCCAGTGGTACTCTGGACAGTGCACAACCGTTTCCGAATCCTTCGGGAATCGGATCCTGGATCTTCATTCACCTAACACAGCCCGCGCCGAGACGACTGGACCTCGGGTTGACCGCATACTTGATTGTTTATATATGATTATTAAATTTTAAAATTAAAAATAAATGTATTGATAGTGAAAAAACGATTTATGAAGCACCATACAGTGTTGAAAGGTATTTAGTAGTGGGAGGGGCACCCCGCCCTCTACCACTAAGGAGTTGGAGAGGGAACAGAGACAGTTGTCATCCCAATTCGCCTGATGAGAACCTTGGGAAAGTTCGAAACGCGTCGCGAGAGTGTGCCTGGATGACACGGGACCGTAAAAATGAGTACAGCTGCCATCATTTGAAAGGTGGGTGATGTAGCAGAGCCTTGGAAAATTTTCTCTTCATGCCCAGATAGGCGTCGAGTTGGTCAAAATGGCCTCCATCATTGGTGTGAGTGATGTAGAAGAGCCGCATAATTTTTTCTCCGTCCCCTGTGACGTCGAGTGTCTCCTCATTGTCCAGATAGACGTGAGTTATATGCCCCTCACCACATCTACCTAAAACCTAACCTTCGTTTTTTCATAAAATTAAACCCTTGTTGGTACAGCCCTCTTGATTTGAACCCTGGCAATTTTAACCCTCTGGCAATTTTAGCCCTCTATTTTATTTTTTAATAGTGATATATATCTCTCTGTGTGTATGTGTGTGGACTCGTGGCGGCCAGTGGTACTCTGGACAGTGCACAACCGTTTCCGAATCCTTCGGGAATCGGATCCTGGATCTTCATTCACCTAACACAGCCCGCGCCGAGACGACTGGACCTCGGGTTGACCGCATACTTGATTGTTTATATATGATTATTAAATTTTAAAATTAAAAATAAATGTATTGATAGTGAAAAAACGATTTATGAAGCACCATACAGTGTTGAAAGGTATTTAGTAGTGGGAGGGGCACCCCGCCCTCTACCACTAAGGAGTTGGAGAGGGAACAGAGACAGTTGTCATCCCAATTCGCCTGATGAGAACCTTGGGAAAGTTCGAAACGCGTCGCGAGAGTGTGCCTGGATGACACGGGACCGTAAAAATGAGTACAGCTGCCATCATTTGAAAGGTGGGTGATGTAGCAGAGCCTTGGAAAATTTTCTCTTCATGCCCAGATAGGCGTCGAGTTGGTCAAAATGGCCTCCATCATTGGTGTGAGTGATGTAGAAGAGCCGCATAATTTTTTCTCCGTCCCCTGTGACGTCGAGTGTCTCCTCATTGTCCAGATAGACGTGAGTTATATGCCCCTCACCACATCTACCTAAAACCTAACCTTCGTTTTTTCATAAAATTAAACCCTTGTTGGTACAGCCCTCTTGATTTGAACCCTGGCAATTTTAACCCTCTGGCAATTTTAGCCCTCTATTTTATTTTTTAATAGTGATATATATCTCTCTGTGTGTATGTGTGTGGACTCGTGGCGGCCAGTGGTACTCTGGACAGTGCACAACCGTTTCCGAATCCTTCGGGAATCGGATCCTGGATCTTCATTCACCTAACACAGCCCGCGCCGAGACGACTGGACCTCGGGTTGACCGCATACTTGATTGTTTATATATGATTATTAAATTTTAAAATTAAAAATAAATGTATTGATAGTGAAAAAACGATTTATGAAGCACCATACAGTGTTGAAAGGTATTTAGTAGTGGGAGGGGCACCCCGCCCTCTACCACTAAGGAGTTGGAGAGGGAACAGAGACAGTTGTCATCCCAATTCGCCTGATGAGAACCTTGGGAAAGTTCGAAACGCGTCGCGAGAGTGTGCCTGGATGACACGGGACCGTAAAAATGAGTACAGCTGCCATCATTTGAAAGGTGGGTGATGTAGCAGAGCCTTGGAAAATTTTCTCTTCATGCCCAGATAGGCGTCGAGTTGGTCAAAATGGCCTCCATCATTGGTGTGAGTGATGTAGAAGAGCCGCATAATTTTTTCTCCGTCCCCTGTGACGTCGAGTGTCTCCTCATTGTCCAGATAGACGTGAGTTATATGCCCCTCACCACATCTACCTAAAACCTAACCTTCGTTTTTTCATAAAATTAAACCCTTGTTGGTACAGCCCTCTTGATTTGAACCCTGGCAATTTTAACCCTCTGGCAATTTTAGCCCTCTATTTTATTTTTTAATAGTGATATATATCTCTCTGTGTGTATGTGTGTGGACTCGTGGCGGCCAGTGGTACTCTGGACAGTGCACAACCGTTTCCGAATCCTTCGGGAATCGGATCCTGGATCTTCATTCACCTAACACAGCCCGCGCCGAGACGACTGGACCTCGGGTTGACCGCATACTTGATTGTTTATATATGATTATTAAATTTTAAAATTAAAAATAAATGTATTGATAGTGAAAAAACGATTTATGAAGCACCATACAGTGTTGAAAGGTATTTAGTAGTGGGAGGGGCACCCCGCCCTCTACCACTAAGGAGTTGGAGAGGGAACAGAGACAGTTGTCATCCCAATTCGCCTGATGAGAACCTTGGGAAAGTTCGAAACGCGTCGCGAGAGTGTGCCTGGATGACACGGGACCGTAAAAATGAGTACAGCTGCCATCATTTGAAAGGTGGGTGATGTAGCAGAGCCTTGGAAAATTTTCTCTTCATGCCCAGATAGGCCTCGAGTTGGTCAAAATGGCCTCCATCATTGGTGTGAGTGATGTAGAAGAGCCGCATAATTTTTTCTCCGTCCCCTGTGACGTCGAGTGTCTCCTCATTGTCCAGATAGACGTGAGTTATATGCCCCTCACCACATCTACCTAAAACCTAACCTTCGTTTTTTCATAAAATTAAACCCTTGTTGGTACAGCCCTCTTGATTTGAACCCTGGCAATTTTAACCCTCTGGCAATTTTAGCCCTCTATTTTATTTTTTAATAGTGATATATATCTCTCTGTGTGTATGTGTGTGGACTCGTGGCGGCCAGTGGTACTCTGGACAGTGCACAACCGTTTCCGAATCCTTCGGGAATCGGATCCTGGATCTTCATTCACCTAACACAGCCCGCGCCGAGACGACTGGACCTCGGGTTGACCGCATACTTGATTGTTTATATATGATTATTAAATTTTAAAATTAAAAATAAATGTATTGATAGTGAAAAAACGATTTATGAAGCACCATACAGTGTTGAAAGGTATTTAGTAGTGGGAGGGGCACCCCGCCCTCTACCACTAAGGAGTTGGAGAGGGAACAGAGACAGTTGTCATCCCAATTCGCCTGATGAGAACCTTGGGAAAGTTCGAAACGCGTCGCGAGAGTGTGCCTGGATGACACGGGACCGTAAAAATGAGTACAGCTGCCATCATTTGAAAGGTGGGTGATGTAGCAGAGCCTTGGAAAATTTTCTCTTCATGCCCAGATAGGCGTCGAGTTGGTCAAAATGGCCTCCATCATTGGTGTGAGTGATGTAGAAGAGCCGCATAATTTTTTCTCCGTCCCCTGTGACGTCGAGTGTCTCCTCATTGTCCAGATAGACGTGAGTTATATGCCCCTCACCACATCTACCTAAAACCTAACCTTCGTTTTTTCATAAAATTAAACCCTTGTTGGTACAGCCCTCTTGATTTGAACCCTGGCAATTTTAACCCTCTGGCAATTTTAGCCCTCTATTTTATTTTTTAATAGTGATATATATCTCTCTGTGTGTATGTGTGTGGACTCGTGGCGGCCAGTGGTACTCTGGACAGTGCACAACCGTTTCCGAATCCTTCGGGAATCGGATCCTGGATCTTCATTCACCTAACACAGCCCGCGCCGAGACGACTGGACCTCGGGTTGACCGCATACTTGATTGTTTATATATGATTATTAAATTTTAAAATTAAAAATAAATGTATTGATAGTGAAAAAACGATTTATGAAGCACCATACAGTGTTGAAAGGTATTTAGTAGTGGGAGGGGCACCCCGCCCTCTACCACTAAGGAGTTGGAGAGGGAACAGAGACAGTTGTCATCCCAATTCGCCTGATGAGAACCTTGGGAAAGTTCGAAACGCGTCGCGAGAGTGTGCCTGGATGACACGGGACCGTAAAAATGAGTACAGCTGCCATCATTTGAAAGGTGGGTGATGTAGCAGAGCCTTGGAAAATTTTCTCTTCATGCCCAGATAGGCGTCGAGTTGGTCAAAATGGCCTCCATCATTGGTGTGAGTGATGTAGAAGAGCCGCATAATTTTTTCTCCGTCCCCTGTGACGTCGAGTGTCTCCTCATTGTCCAGATAGACGTGAGTTATATGCCCCTCACCACATCTACCTAAAACCTAACCTTCGTTTTTTCATAAAATTAAACCCTTGTTGGTACAGCCCTCTTGATTTGAACCCTGGCAATTTTAACCCTCTGGCAATTTTAGCCCTCTATTTTATTTTTTAATAGTGATATATATCTCTCTGTGTGTATGTGTGTGGACTCGTGGCGGCCAGTGGTACTCTGGACAGTGCACAACCGTTTCCGAATCCTTCGGGAATCGGATCCTGGATCTTCATTCACCTAACACAGCCCGCGCCGAGACGACTGGACCTCGGGTTGACCGCATACTTGATTGTTTATATATGATTATTAAATTTTAAAATTAAAAATAAATGTATTGATAGTGAAAAAACGATTTATGAAGCACCATACAGTGTTGAAAGGTATTTAGTAGTGGGAGGGGCACCCCGCCCTCTACCACTAAGGAGTTGGAGAGGGAACAGAGACAGTTGTCATCCCAATTCGCCTGATGAGAACCTTGGGAAAGTTCGAAACGCGTCGCGAGAGTGTGCCTGGATGACACGGGACCGTAAAAATGAGTACAGCTGCCATCATTTGAAAGGTGGGTGATGTAGCAGAGCCTTGGAAAATTTTCTCTTCATGCCCAGATAGGCGTCGAGTTGGTCAAAATGGCCTCCATCATTGGTGTGAGTGATGTAGAAGAGCCGCATAATTTTTTCTCCGTCCCCTGTGACGTCGAGTGTCTCCTCATTGTCCAGATAGACGTGAGTTATATGCCCCTCACCACATCTACCTAAAACCTAACCTTCGTTTTTTCATAAAATTAAACCCTTGTTGGTACAGCCCTCTTGATTTGAACCCTGGCAATTTTAACCCTCTGGCAATTTTAGCCCTCTATTTTATTTTTTAATAGTGATATATATCTCTCTGTGTGTATGTGTGTGGACTCGTGGCGGCCAGTGGTACTCTGGACAGTGCACAACCGTTTCCGAATCCTTCGGGAATCGGATCCTGGATCTTCATTCACCTAACACAGCCCGCGCCGAGACGACTGGACCTCGGGTTGACCGCATACTTGATTGTTTATATATGATTATTAAATTTTAAAATTAAAAATAAATGTATTGATAGTGAAAAAACGATTTATGAAGCACCATACAGTGTTGAAAGGTATTTAGTAGTGGGAGGGGCACCCCGCCCTCTACCACTAAGGAGTTGGAGAGGGAACAGAGACAGTTGTCATCCCAATTCGCCTGATGAGAACCTTGGGAAAGTTCGAAACGCGTCGCGAGAGTGTGCCTGGATGACACGGGACCGTAAAAATGAGTACAGCTGCCATCATTTGAAAGGTGGGTGATGTAGCAGAGCCTTGGAAAATTTTCTCTTCATGCCCAGATAGGCGTCGAGTTGGTCAAAATGGCCTCCATCATTGGTGTGAGTGATGTAGAAGAGCCGCATAATTTTTTCTCCGTCCCCTGTGACGTCGAGTGTCTCCTCATTGTCCAGATAGACGTGAGTTATATGCCCCTCACCACATCTACCTAAAACCTAACCTTCGTTTTTTCATAAAATTAAACCCTTGTTGGTACAGCCCTCTTGATTTGAACCCTGGCAATTTTAACCCTCTGGCAATTTTAGCCCTCTATTTTATTTTTTAATAGTGATATATATCTCTCTGTGTGTATGTGTGTGGACTCGTGGCGGCCAGTGGTACTCTGGACAGTGCACAACCGTTTCCGAATCCTTCGGGAATCGGATCCTGGATCTTCATTCACCTAACACAGCCCGCGCCGAGACGACTGGACCTCGGGTTGACCGCATACTTGATTGTTTATATATGATTATTAAATTTTAAAATTAAAAATAAATGTATTGATAGTGAAAAAACGATTTATGAAGCACCATACAGTGTTGAAAGGTATTTAGTAGTGGGAGGGGCACCCCGCCCTCTACCACTAAGGAGTTGGAGAGGGAACAGAGACAGTTGTCATCCCAATTCGCCTGATGAGAACCTTGGGAAAGTTCGAAACGCGTCGCGAGAGTGTGCCTGGATGACACGGGACCGTAAAAATGAGTACAGCTGCCATCATTTGAAAGGTGGGTGATGTAGCAGAGCCTTGGAAAATTTTCTCTTCATGCCCAGATAGGCGTCGAGTTGGTCAAAATGGCCTCCATCATTGGTGTGAGTGATGTAGAAGAGCCGCATAATTTTTTCTCCGTCCCCTGTGACGTCGAGTGTCTCCTCATTGTCCAGATAGACGTGAGTTATATGCCCCTCACCACATCTACCTAAAACCTAACCTTCGTTTTTTCATAAAATTAAACCCTTGTTGGTACAGCCCTCTTGATTTGAACCCTGGCAATTTTAACCCTCTGGCAATTTTAGCCCTCTATTTTATTTTTTAATAGTGATATATATCTCTCTGTGTGTATGTGTGTGGACTCGTGGCGGCCAGTGGTACTCTGGACAGTGCACAACCGTTTCCGAATCCTTCGGGAATCGGATCCTGGATCTTCATTCACCTAACACAGCCCGCGCCGAGACGACTGGACCTCGGGTTGACCGCATACTTGATTGTTTATATATGATTATTAAATTTTAAAATTAAAAATAAATGTATTGATAGTGAAAAAACGATTTATGAAGCACCATACAGTGTTGAAAGGTATTTAGTAGTGGGAGGGGCACCCCGCCCTCTACCACTAAGGAGTTGGAGAGGGAACAGAGACAGTTGTCATCCCAATTCGCCTGATGAGAACCTTGGGAAAGTTCGAAACGCGTCGCGAGAGTGTGCCTGGATGACACGGGACCGTAAAAATGAGTACAGCTGCCATCATTTGAAAGGTGGGTGATGTAGCAGAGCCTTGGAAAATTTTCTCTTCATGCCCAGATAGGCGTCGAGTTGGTCAAAATGGCCTCCATCATTGGTGTGAGTGATGTAGAAGAGCCGCATAATTTTTTCTCCGTCCCCTGTGACGTCGAGTGTCTCCTCATTGTCCAGATAGACGTGAGTTATATGCCCCTCACCACATCTACCTAAAACCTAACCTTCGTTTTTTCATAAAATTAAACCCTTGTTGGTACAGCCCTCTTGATTTGAACCCTGGCAATTTTAACCCTCTGGCAATTTTAGCCCTCTATTTTATTTTTTAATAGTGATATATATCTCTCTGTGTGTATGTGTGTGGACTCGTGGCGGCCAGTGGTACTCTGGACAGTGCACAACCGTTTCCGAATCCTTCGGGAATCGGATCCTGGATCTTCATTCACCTAACACAGCCCGCGCCGAGACGACTGGACCTCGGGTTGACCGCATACTTGATTGTTTATATATGATTATTAAATTTTAAAATTAAAAATAAATGTATTGATAGTGAAAAAACGATTTATGAAGCACCATACAGTGTTGAAAGGTATTTAGTAGTGGGAGGGGCACCCCGCCCTCTACCACTAAGGAGTTGGAGAGGGAACAGAGACAGTTGTCATCCCAATTCGCCTGATGAGAACCTTGGGAAAGTTCGAAACGCGTCGCGAGAGTGTGCCTGGATGACACGGGACCGTAAAAATGAGTACAGCTGCCATCATTTGAAAGGTGGGTGATGTAGCAGAGCCTTGGAAAATTTTCTCTTCATGCCCAGATAGGCGTCGAGTTGGTCAAAATGGCCTCCATCATTGGTGTGAGTGATGTAGAAGAGCCGCATAATTTTTTCTCCGTCCCCTGTGACGTCGAGTGTCTCCTCATTGTCCAGATAGACGTGAGTTATATGCCCCTCACCACATCTACCTAAAACCTAACCTTCGTTTTTTCATAAAATTAAACCCTTGTTGGTACAGCCCTCTTGATTTGAACCCTGGCAATTTTAACCCTCTGGCAATTTTAGCCCTCTATTTTATTTTTTAATAGTGATATATATCTCTCTGTGTGTATGTGTGTGGACTCGTGGCGGCCAGTGGTACTCTGGACAGTGCACAACCGTTTCCGAATCCTTCGGGAATCGGATCCTGGATCTTCATTCACCTAACACAGCCCGCGCCGAGACGACTGGACCTCGGGTTGACCGCATACTTGATTGTTTATATATGATTATTAAATTTTAAAATTAAAAATAAATGTATTGATAGTGAAAAAACGATTTATGAAGCACCATACAGTGTTGAAAGGTATTTAGTAGTGGGAGGGGCACCCCGCCCTCTACCACTAAGGAGTTGGAGAGGGAACAGAGACAGTTGTCATCCCAATTCGCCTGATGAGAACCTTGGGAAAGTTCGAAACGCGTCGCGAGAGTGTGCCTGGATGACACGGGACCGTAAAAATGAGTACAGCTGCCATCATTTGAAAGGTGGGTGATGTAGCAGAGCCTTGGAAAATTTTCTCTTCATGCCCAGATAGGCGTCGAGTTGGTCAAAATGGCCTCCATCATTGGTGTGAGTGATGTAGAAGAGCCGCATAATTTTTTCTCCGTCCCCTGTGACGTCGAGTGTCTCCTCATTGTCCAGATAGACGTGAGTTATATGCCCCTCACCACATCTACCTAAAACCTAACCTTCGTTTTTTCATAAAATTAAACCCTTGTTGGTACAGCCCTCTTGATTTGAACCCTGGCAATTTTAACCCTCTGGCAATTTTAGCCCTCTATTTTATTTTTTAATAGTGATATATATCTCTCTGTGTGTATGTGTGTGGACTCGTGGCGGCCAGTGGTACTCTGGACAGTGCACAACCGTTTCCGAATCCTTCGGGAATCGGATCCTGGATCTTCATTCACCTAACACAGCCCGCGCCGAGACGACTGGACCTCGGGTTGACCGCATACTTGATTGTTTATATATGATTATTAAATTTTAAAATTAAAAATAAATGTATTGATAGTGAAAAAACGATTTATGAAGCACCATACAGTGTTGAAAGGTATTTAGTAGTGGGAGGGGCACCCCGCCCTCTACCACTAAGGAGTTGGAGAGGGAACAGAGACAGTTGTCATCCCAATTCGCCTGATGAGAACCTTGGGAAAGTTCGAAACGCGTCGCGAGAGTGTGCCTGGATGACACGGGACCGTAAAAATGAGTACAGCTGCCATCATTTGAAAGGTGGGTGATGTAGCAGAGCCTTGGAAAATTTTCTCTTCATGCCCAGATAGGCGTCGAGTTGGTCAAAATGGCCTCCATCATTGGTGTGAGTGATGTAGAAGAGCCGCATAATTTTTTCTCCGTCCCCTGTGACGTCGAGTGTCTCCTCATTGTCCAGATAGACGTGAGTTATATGCCCCTCACCACATCTACCTAAAACCTAACCTTCGTTTTTTCATAAAATTAAACCCTTGTTGGTACAGCCCTCTTGATTTGAACCCTGGCAATTTTAACCCTCTGGCAATTTTAGCCCTCTATTTTATTTTTTAATAGTGATATATATCTCTCTGTGTGTATGTGTGTGGACTCGTGGCGGCCAGTGGTACTCTGGACAGTGCACAACCGTTTCCGAATCCTTCGGGAATCGGATCCTGGATCTTCATTCACCTAACACAGCCCGCGCCGAGACGACTGGACCTCGGGTTGACCGCATACTTGATTGTTTATATATGATTATTAAATTTTAAAATTAAAAATAAATGTATTGATAGTGAAAAAACGATTTATGAAGCACCATACAGTGTTGAAAGGTATTTAGTAGTGGGAGGGGCACCCCGCCCTCTACCACTAAGGAGTTGGAGAGGGAACAGAGACAGTTGTCATCCCAATTCGCCTGATGAGAACCTTGGGAAAGTTCGAAACGCGTCGCGAGAGTGTGCCTGGATGACACGGGACCGTAAAAATGAGTACAGCTGCCATCATTTGAAAGGTGGGTGATGTAGCAGAGCCTTGGAAAATTTTCTCTTCATGCCCAGATAGGCGTCGAGTTGGTCAAAATGGCCTCCATCATTGGTGTGAGTGATGTAGAAGAGCCGCATAATTTTTTCTCCGTCCCCTGTGACGTCGAGTGTCTCCTCATTGTCCAGATAGACGTGAGTTATATGCCCCTCACCACATCTACCTAAAACCTAACCTTCGTTTTTTCATAAAATTAAACCCTTGTTGGTACAGCCCTCTTGATTTGAACCCTGGCAATTTTAACCCTCTGGCAATTTTAGCCCTCTATTTTATTTTTTAATAGTGATATATATCTCTCTGTGTGTATGTGTGTGGACTCGTGGCGGCCAGTGGTACTCTGGACAGTGCACAACCGTTTCCGAATCCTTCGGGAATCGGATCCTGGATCTTCATTCACCTAACACAGCCCGCGCCGAGACGACTGGACCTCGGGTTGACCGCATACTTGATTGTTTATATATGATTATTAAATTTTAAAATTAAAAATAAATGTATTGATAGTGAAAAAACGATTTATGAAGCACCATACAGTGTTGAAAGGTATTTAGTAGTGGGAGGGGCACCCCGCCCTCTACCACTAAGGAGTTGGAGAGGGAACAGAGACAGTTGTCATCCCAATTCGCCTGATGAGAACCTTGGGAAAGTTCGAAACGCGTCGCGAGAGTGTGCCTGGATGACACGGGACCGTAAAAATGAGTACAGCTGCCATCATTTGAAAGGTGGGTGATGTAGCAGAGCCTTGGAAAATTTTCTCTTCATGCCCAGATAGGCCTCGAGTTGGTCAAAATGGCCTCCATCATTGGTGTGAGTGATGTAGAAGAGCCGCATAATTTTTTCTCCGTCCCCTGTGACGTCGAGTGTCTCCTCATTGTCCAGATAGACGTGAGTTATATGCCCCTCACCACATCTACCTAAAACCTAACCTTCGTTTTTTCATAAAATTAAACCCTTGTTGGTACAGCCCTCTTGATTTGAACCCTGGCAATTTTAACCCTCTGGCAATTTTAGCCCTCTATTTTATTTTTTAATAGTGATATATATCTCTCTGTGTGTATGTGTGTGGACTCGTGGCGGCCAGTGGTACTCTGGACAGTGCACAACCGTTTCCGAATCCTTCGGGAATCGGATCCTGGATCTTCATTCACCTAACACAGCCCGCGCCGAGACGACTGGACCTCGGGTTGACCGCATACTTGATTGTTTATATATGATTATTAAATTTTAAAATTAAAAATAAATGTATTGATAGTGAAAAAACGATTTATGAAGCACCATACAGTGTTGAAAGGTATTTAGTAGTGGGAGGGGCACCCCGCCCTCTACCACTAAGGAGTTGGAGAGGGAACAGAGACAGTTGTCATCCCAATTCGCCTGATGAGAACCTTGGGAAAGTTCGAAACGCGTCGCGAGAGTGTGCCTGGATGACACGGGACCGTAAAAATGAGTACAGCTGCCATCATTTGAAAGGTGGGTGATGTAGCAGAGCCTTGGAAAATTTTCTCTTCATGCCCAGATAGGCGTCGAGTTGGTCAAAATGGCCTCCATCATTGGTGTGAGTGATGTAGAAGAGCCGCATAATTTTTTCTCCGTCCCCTGTGACGTCGAGTGTCTCCTCATTGTCCAGATAGACGTGAGTTATATGCCCCTCACCACATCTACCTAAAACCTAACCTTCGTTTTTTCATAAAATTAAACCCTTGTTGGTACAGCCCTCTTGATTTGAACCCTGGCAATTTTAACCCTCTGGCAATTTTAGCCCTCTATTTTATTTTTTAATAGTGATATATATCTCTCTGTGTGTATGTGTGTGGACTCGTGGCGGCCAGTGGTACTCTGGACAGTGCACAACCGTTTCCGAATCCTTCGGGAATCGGATCCTGGATCTTCATTCACCTAACACAGCCCGCGCCGAGACGACTGGACCTCGGGTTGACCGCATACTTGATTGTTTATATATGATTATTAAATTTTAAAATTAAAAATAAATGTATTGATAGTGAAAAAACGATTTATGAAGCACCATACAGTGTTGAAAGGTATTTAGTAGTGGGAGGGGCACCCCGCCCTCTACCACTAAGGAGTTGGAGAGGGAACAGAGACAGTTGTCATCCCAATTCGCCTGATGAGAACCTTGGGAAAGTTCGAAACGCGTCGCGAGAGTGTGCCTGGATGACACGGGACCGTAAAAATGAGTACAGCTGCCATCATTTGAAAGGTGGGTGATGTAGCAGAGCCTTGGAAAATTTTCTCTTCATGCCCAGATAGGCGTCGAGTTGGTCAAAATGGCCTCCATCATTGGTGTGAGTGATGTAGAAGAGCCGCATAATTTTTTCTCCGTCCCCTGTGACGTCGAGTGTCTCCTCATTGTCCAGATAGACGTGAGTTATATGCCCCTCACCACATCTACCTAAAACCTAACCTTCGTTTTTTCATAAAATTAAACCCTTGTTGGTACAGCCCTCTTGATTTGAACCCTGGCAATTTTAACCCTCTGGCAATTTTAGCCCTCTATTTTATTTTTTAATAGTGATATATATCTCTCTGTGTGTATGTGTGTGGACTCGTGGCGGCCAGTGGTACTCTGGACAGTGCACAACCGTTTCCGAATCCTTCGGGAATCGGATCCTGGATCTTCATTCACCTAACACAGCCCGCGCCGAGACGACTGGACCTCGGGTTGACCGCATACTTGATTGTTTATATATGATTATTAAATTTTAAAATTAAAAATAAATGTATTGATAGTGAAAAAACGATTTATGAAGCACCATACAGTGTTGAAAGGTATTTAGTAGTGGGAGGGGCACCCCGCCCTCTACCACTAAGGAGTTGGAGAGGGAACAGAGACAGTTGTCATCCCAATTCGCCTGATGAGAACCTTGGGAAAGTTCGAAACGCGTCGCGAGAGTGTGCCTGGATGACACGGGACCGTAAAAATGAGTACAGCTGCCATCATTTGAAAGGTGGGTGATGTAGCAGAGCCTTGGAAAATTTTCTCTTCATGCCCAGATAGGCGTCGAGTTGGTCAAAATGGCCTCCATCATTGGTGTGAGTGATGTAGAAGAGCCGCATAATTTTTTCTCCGTCCCCTGTGACGTCGAGTGTCTCCTCATTGTCCAGATAGACGTGAGTTATATGCCCCTCACCACATCTACCTAAAACCTAACCTTCGTTTTTTCATAAAATTAAACCCTTGTTGGTACAGCCCTCTTGATTTGAACCCTGGCAATTTTAACCCTCTGGCAATTTTAGCCCTCTATTTTATTTTTTAATAGTGATATATATCTCTCTGTGTGTATGTGTGTGGACTCGTGGCGGCCAGTGGTACTCTGGACAGTGCACAACCGTTTCCGAATCCTTCGGGAATCGGATCCTGGATCTTCATTCACCTAACACAGCCCGCGCCGAGACGACTGGACCTCGGGTTGACCGCATACTTGATTGTTTATATATGATTATTAAATTTTAAAATTAAAAATAAATGTATTGATAGTGAAAAAACGATTTATGAAGCACCATACAGTGTTGAAAGGTATTTAGTAGTGGGAGGGGCACCCCGCCCTCTACCACTAAGGAGTTGGAGAGGGAACAGAGACAGTTGTCATCCCAATTCGCCTGATGAGAACCTTGGGAAAGTTCGAAACGCGTCGCGAGAGTGTGCCTGGATGACACGGGACCGTAAAAATGAGTACAGCTGCCATCATTTGAAAGGTGGGTGATGTAGCAGAGCCTTGGAAAATTTTCTCTTCATGCCCAGATAGGCGTCGAGTTGGTCAAAATGGCCTCCATCATTGGTGTGAGTGATGTAGAAGAGCCGCATAATTTTTTCTCCGTCCCCTGTGACGTCGAGTGTCTCCTCATTGTCCAGATAGACGTGAGTTATATGCCCCTCACCACATCTACCTAAAACCTAACCTTCGTTTTTTCATAAAATTAAACCCTTGTTGGTACAGCCCTCTTGATTTGAACCCTGGCAATTTTAACCCTCTGGCAATTTTAGCCCTCTATTTTATTTTTTAATAGTGATATATATCTCTCTGTGTGTATGTGTGTGGACTCGTGGCGGCCAGTGGTACTCTGGACAGTGCACAACCGTTTCCGAATCCTTCGGGAATCGGATCCTGGATCTTCATTCACCTAACACAGCCCGCGCCGAGACGACTGGACCTCGGGTTGACCGCATACTTGATTGTTTATATATGATTATTAAATTTTAAAATTAAAAATAAATGTATTGATAGTGAAAAAACGATTTATGAAGCACCATACAGTGTTGAAAGGTATTTAGTAGTGGGAGGGGCACCCCGCCCTCTACCACTAAGGAGTTGGAGAGGGAACAGAGACAGTTGTCATCCCAATTCGCCTGATGAGAACCTTGGGAAAGTTCGAAACGCGTCGCGAGAGTGTGCCTGGATGACACGGGACCGTAAAAATGAGTACAGCTGCCATCATTTGAAAGGTGGGTGATGTAGCAGAGCCTTGGAAAATTTTCTCTTCATGCCCAGATAGGCGTCGAGTTGGTCAAAATGGCCTCCATCATTGGTGTGAGTGATGTAGAAGAGCCGCATAATTTTTTCTCCGTCCCCTGTGACGTCGAGTGTCTCCTCATTGTCCAGATAGACGTGAGTTATATGCCCCTCACCACATCTACCTAAAACCTAACCTTCGTTTTTTCATAAAATTAAACCCTTGTTGGTACAGCCCTCTTGATTTGAACCCTGGCAATTTTAACCCTCTGGCAATTTTAGCCCTCTATTTTATTTTTTAATAGTGATATATATCTCTCTGTGTGTATGTGTGTGGACTCGTGGCGGCCAGTGGTACTCTGGACAGTGCACAACCGTTTCCGAATCCTTCGGGAATCGGATCCTGGATCTTCATTCACCTAACACAGCCCGCGCCGAGACGACTGGACCTCGGGTTGACCGCATACTTGATTGTTTATATATGATTATTAAATTTTAAAATTAAAAATAAATGTATTGATAGTGAAAAAACGATTTATGAAGCACCATACAGTGTTGAAAGGTATTTAGTAGTGGGAGGGGCACCCCGCCCTCTACCACTAAGGAGTTGGAGAGGGAACAGAGACAGTTGTCATCCCAATTCGCCTGATGAGAACCTTGGGAAAGTTCGAAACGCGTCGCGAGAGTGTGCCTGGATGACACGGGACCGTAAAAATGAGTACAGCTGCCATCATTTGAAAGGTGGGTGATGTAGCAGAGCCTTGGAAAATTTTCTCTTCATGCCCAGATAGGCGTCGAGTTGGTCAAAATGGCCTCCATCATTGGTGTGAGTGATGTAGAAGAGCCGCATAATTTTTTCTCCGTCCCCTGTGACGTCGAGTGTCTCCTCATTGTCCAGATAGACGTGAGTTATATGCCCCTCACCACATCTACCTAAAACCTAACCTTCGTTTTTTCATAAAATTAAACCCTTGTTGGTACAGCCCTCTTGATTTGAACCCTGGCAATTTTAACCCTCTGGCAATTTTAGCCCTCTATTTTATTTTTTAATAGTGATATATATCTCTCTGTGTGTATGTGTGTGGACTCGTGGCGGCCAGTGGTACTCTGGACAGTGCACAACCGTTTCCGAATCCTTCGGGAATCGGATCCTGGATCTTCATTCACCTAACACAGCCCGCGCCGAGACGACTGGACCTCGGGTTGACCGCATACTTGATTGTTTATATATGATTATTAAATTTTAAAATTAAAAATAAATGTATTGATAGTGAAAAAACGATTTATGAAGCACCATACAGTGTTGAAAGGTATTTAGTAGTGGGAGGGGCACCCCGCCCTCTACCACTAAGGAGTTGGAGAGGGAACAGAGACAGTTGTCATCCCAATTCGCCTGATGAGAACCTTGGGAAAGTTCGAAACGCGTCGCGAGAGTGTGCCTGGATGACACGGGACCGTAAAAATGAGTACAGCTGCCATCATTTGAAAGGTGGGTGATGTAGCAGAGCCTTGGAAAATTTTCTCTTCATGCCCAGATAGGCGTCGAGTTGGTCAAAATGGCCTCCATCATTGGTGTGAGTGATGTAGAAGAGCCGCATAATTTTTTCTCCGTCCCCTGTGACGTCGAGTGTCTCCTCATTGTCCAGATAGACGTGAGTTATATGCCCCTCACCACATCTACCTAAAACCTAACCTTCGTTTTTTCATAAAATTAAACCCTTGTTGGTACAGCCCTCTTGATTTGAACCCTGGCAATTTTAACCCTCTGGCAATTTTAGCCCTCTATTTTATTTTTTAATAGTGATATATATCTCTCTGTGTGTATGTGTGTGGACTCGTGGCGGCCAGTGGTACTCTGGACAGTGCACAACCGTTTCCGAATCCTTCGGGAATCGGATCCTGGATCTTCATTCACCTAACACAGCCCGCGCCGAGACGACTGGACCTCGGGTTGACCGCATACTTGATTGTTTATATATGATTATTAAATTTTAAAATTAAAAATAAATGTATTGATAGTGAAAAAACGATTTATGAAGCACCATACAGTGTTGAAAGGTATTTAGTAGTGGGAGGGGCACCCCGCCCTCTACCACTAAGGAGTTGGAGAGGGAACAGAGACAGTTGTCATCCCAATTCGCCTGATGAGAACCTTGGGAAAGTTCGAAACGCGTCGCGAGAGTGTGCCTGGATGACACGGGACCGTAAAAATGAGTACAGCTGCCATCATTTGAAAGGTGGGTGATGTAGCAGAGCCTTGGAAAATGTTCTCTTCATGCCCAGATAGGCGTCGAGTTGGTCAAAATGGCCTCCATCATTGGTGTGAGTGATGTAGAAGAGCCGCATAATTTTTTCTCCGTCCCCTGTGACGTCGAGTGTCTCCTCATTGTCCAGATAGACGTGAGTTATATGCCCCTCACCACATCTACCTAAAACCTAACCTTCGTTTTTTCATAAAATTAAACCCTTGTTGGTACAGCCCTCTTGATTTGAACCCTGGCAATTTTAACCCTCTGGCAATTTTAGCCCTCTATTTTATTTTTTAATAGTGATATATATCTCTCTGTGTGTATGTGTGTGGACTCGTGGCGGCCAGTGGTACTCTGGACAGTGCACAACCGTTTCCGAATCCTTCGGGAATCGGATCCTGGATCTTCATTCACCTAACACAGCCCGCGCCGAGACGACTGGACCTCGGGTTGACCGCATACTTGATTGTTTATATATGATTATTAAATTTTAAAATTAAAAATAAATGTATTGATAGTGAAAAAACGATTTATGAAGCACCATACAGTGTTGAAAGGTATTTAGTAGTGGGAGGGGCACCCCGCCCTCTACCACTAAGGAGTTGGAGAGGGAACAGAGACAGTTGTCATCCCAATTCGCCTGATGAGAACCTTGGGAAAGTTCGAAACGCGTCGCGAGAGTGTGCCTGGATGACACGGGACCGTAAAAATGAGTACAGCTGCCATCATTTGAAAGGTGGGTGATGTAGCAGAGCCTTGGAAAATTTTCTCTTCATGCCCAGATAGGCGTCGAGTTGGTCAAAATGGCCTCCATCATTGGTGTGAGTGATGTAGAAGAGCCGCATAATTTTTTCTCCGTCCCCTGTGACGTCGAGTGTCTCCTCATTGTCCAGATAGACGTGAGTTATATGCCCCTCACCACATCTACCTAAAACCTAACCTTCGTTTTTTCATAAAATTAAACCCTTGTTGGTACAGCCCTCTTGATTTGAACCCTGGCAATTTTAACCCTCTGGCAATTTTAGCCCTCTATTTTATTTTTTAATAGTGATATATATCTCTCTGTGTGTATGTGTGTGGACTCGTGGCGGCCAGTGGTACTCTGGACAGTGCACAACCGTTTCCGAATCCTTCGGGAATCGGATCCTGGATCTTCATTCACCTAACACAGCCCGCGCCGAGACGACTGGACCTCGGGTTGACCGCATACTTGATTGTTTATATATGATTATTAAATTTTAAAATTAAAAATAAATGTATTGATAGTGAAAAAACGATTTATGAAGCACCATACAGTGTTGAAAGGTATTTAGTAGTGGGAGGGGCACCCCGCCCTCTACCACTAAGGAGTTGGAGAGGGAACAGAGACAGTTGTCATCCCAATTCGCCTGATGAGAACCTTGGGAAAGTTCGAAACGCGTCGCGAGAGTGTGCCTGGATGACACGGGACCGTAAAAATGAGTACAGCTGCCATCATTTGAAAGGTGGGTGATGTAGCAGAGCCTTGGAAAATTTTCTCTTCATGCCCAGATAGGCCTCGAGTTGGTCAAAATGGCCTCCATCATTGGTGTGAGTGATGTAGAAGAGCCGCATAATTTTTTCTCCGTCCCCTGTGACGTCGAGTGTCTCCTCATTGTCCAGATAGACGTGAGTTATATGCCCCTCACCACATCTACCTAAAACCTAACCTTCGTTTTTTCATAAAATTAAACCCTTGTTGGTACAGCCCTCTTGATTTGAACCCTGGCAATTTTAACCCTCTGGCAATTTTAGCCCTCTATTTTATTTTTTAATAGTGATATATATCTCTCTGTGTGTATGTGTGTGGACTCGTGGCGGCCAGTGGTACTCTGGACAGTGCACAACCGTTTCCGAATCCTTCGGGAATCGGATCCTGGATCTTCATTCACCTAACACAGCCCGCGCCGAGACGACTGGACCTCGGGTTGACCGCATACTTGATTGTTTATATATGATTATTAAATTTTAAAATTAAAAATAAATGTATTGATAGTGAAAAAACGATTTATGAAGCACCATACAGTGTTGAAAGGTATTTAGTAGTGGGAGGGGCACCCCGCCCTCTACCACTAAGGAGTTGGAGAGGGAACAGAGACAGTTGTCATCCCAATTCGCCTGATGAGAACCTTGGGAAAGTTCGAAACGCGTCGCGAGAGTGTGCCTGGATGACACGGGACCGTAAAAATGAGTACAGCTGCCATCATTTGAAAGGTGGGTGATGTAGCAGAGCCTTGGAAAATTTTCTCTTCATGCCCAGATAGGCGTCGAGTTGGTCAAAATGGCCTCCATCATTGGTGTGAGTGATGTAGAAGAGCCGCATAATTTTTTCTCCGTCCCCTGTGACGTCGAGTGTCTCCTCATTGTCCAGATAGACGTGAGTTATATGCCCCTCACCACATCTACCTAAAACCTAACCTTCGTTTTTTCATAAAATTAAACCCTTGTTGGTACAGCCCTCTTGATTTGAACCCTGGCAATTTTAACCCTCTGGCAATTTTAGCCCTCTATTTTATTTTTTAATAGTGATATATATCTCTCTGTGTGTATGTGTGTGGACTCGTGGCGGCCAGTGGTACTCTGGACAGTGCACAACCGTTTCCGAATCCTTCGGGAATCGGATCCTGGATCTTCATTCACCTAACACAGCCCGCGCCGAGACGACTGGACCTCGGGTTGACCGCATACTTGATTGTTTATATATGATTATTAAATTTTAAAATTAAAAATAAATGTATTGATAGTGAAAAAACGATTTATGAAGCACCATACAGTGTTGAAAGGTATTTAGTAGTGGGAGGGGCACCCCGCCCTCTACCACTAAGGAGTTGGAGAGGGAACAGAGACAGTTGTCATCCCAATTCGCCTGATGAGAACCTTGGGAAAGTTCGAAACGCGTCGCGAGAGTGTGCCTGGATGACACGGGACCGTAAAAATGAGTACAGCTGCCATCATTTGAAAGGTGGGTGATGTAGCAGAGCCTTGGAAAATTTTCTCTTCATGCCCAGATAGGCGTCGAGTTGGTCAAAATGGCCTCCATCATTGGTGTGAGTGATGTAGAAGAGCCGCATAATTTTTTCTCCGTCCCCTGTGACGTCGAGTGTCTCCTCATTGTCCAGATAGACGTGAGTTATATGCCCCTCACCACATCTACCTAAAACCTAACCTTCGTTTTTTCATAAAATTAAACCCTTGTTGGTACAGCCCTCTTGATTTGAACCCTGGCAATTTTAACCCTCTGGCAATTTTAGCCCTCTATTTTATTTTTTAATAGTGATATATATCTCTCTGTGTGTATGTGTGTGGACTCGTGGCGGCCAGTGGTACTCTGGACAGTGCACAACCGTTTCCGAATCCTTCGGGAATCGGATCCTGGATCTTCATTCACCTAACACAGCCCGCGCCGAGACGACTGGACCTCGGGTTGACCGCATACTTGATTGTTTATATATGATTATTAAATTTTAAAATTAAAAATAAATGTATTGATAGTGAAAAAACGATTTATGAAGCACCATACAGTGTTGAAAGGTATTTAGTAGTGGGAGGGGCACCCCGCCCTCTACCACTAAGGAGTTGGAGAGGGAACAGAGACAGTTGTCATCCCAATTCGCCTGATGAGAACCTTGGGAAAGTTCGAAACGCGTCGCGAGAGTGTGCCTGGATGACACGGGACCGTAAAAATGAGTACAGCTGCCATCATTTGAAAGGTGGGTGATGTAGCAGAGCCTTGGAAAATTTTCTCTTCATGCCCAGATAGGCGTCGAGTTGGTCAAAATGGCCTCCATCATTGGTGTGAGTGATGTAGAAGAGCCGCATAATTTTTTCTCCGTCCCCTGTGACGTCGAGTGTCTCCTCATTGTCCAGATAGACGTGAGTTATATGCCCCTCACCACATCTACCTAAAACCTAACCTTCGTTTTTTCATAAAATTAAACCCTTGTTGGTACAGCCCTCTTGATTTGAACCCTGGCAATTTTAACCCTCTGGCAATTTTAGCCCTCTATTTTATTTTTTAATAGTGATATATATCTCTCTGTGTGTATGTGTGTGGACTCGTGGCGGCCAGTGGTACTCTGGACAGTGCACAACCGTTTCCGAATCCTTCGGGAATCGGATCCTGGATCTTCATTCACCTAACACAGCCCGCGCCGAGACGACTGGACCTCGGGTTGACCGCATACTTGATTGTTTATATATGATTATTAAATTTTAAAATTAAAAATAAATGTATTGATAGTGAAAAAACGATTTATGAAGCACCATACAGTGTTGAAAGGTATTTAGTAGTGGGAGGGGCACCCCGCCCTCTACCACTAAGGAGTTGGAGAGGGAACAGAGACAGTTGTCATCCCAATTCGCCTGATGAGAACCTTGGGAAAGTTCGAAACGCGTCGCGAGAGTGTGCCTGGATGACACGGGACCGTAAAAATGAGTACAGCTGCCATCATTTGAAAGGTGGGTGATGTAGCAGAGCCTTGGAAAATTTTCTCTTCATGCCCAGATAGGCGTCGAGTTGGTCAAAATGGCCTCCATCATTGGTGTGAGTGATGTAGAAGAGCCGCATAATTTTTTCTCCGTCCCCTGTGACGTCGAGTGTCTCCTCATTGTCCAGATAGACGTGAGTTATATGCCCCTCACCACATCTACCTAAAACCTAACCTTCGTTTTTTCATAAAATTAAACCCTTGTTGGTACAGCCCTCTTGATTTGAACCCTGGCAATTTTAACCCTCTGGCAATTTTAGCCCTCTATTTTATTTTTTAATAGTGATATATATCTCTCTGTGTGTATGTGTGTGGACTCGTGGCGGCCAGTGGTACTCTGGACAGTGCACAACCGTTTCCGAATCCTTCGGGAATCGGATCCTGGATCTTCATTCACCTAACACAGCCCGCGCCGAGACGACTGGACCTCGGGTTGACCGCATACTTGATTGTTTATATATGATTATTAAATTTTAAAATTAAAAATAAATGTATTGATAGTGAAAAAACGATTTATGAAGCACCATACAGTGTTGAAAGGTATTTAGTAGTGGGAGGGGCACCCCGCCCTCTACCACTAAGGAGTTGGAGAGGGAACAGAGACAGTTGTCATCCCAATTCGCCTGATGAGAACCTTGGGAAAGTTCGAAACGCGTCGCGAGAGTGTGCCTGGATGACACGGGACCGTAAAAATGAGTACAGCTGCCATCATTTGAAAGGTGGGTGATGTAGCAGAGCCTTGGAAAATTTTCTCTTCATGCCCAGATAGGCGTCGAGTTGGTCAAAATGGCCTCCATCATTGGTGTGAGTGATGTAGAAGAGCCGCATAATTTTTTCTCCGTCCCCTGTGACGTCGAGTGTCTCCTCATTGTCCAGATAGACGTGAGTTATATGCCCCTCACCACATCTACCTAAAACCTAACCTTCGTTTTTTCATAAAATTAAACCCTTGTTGGTACAGCCCTCTTGATTTGAACCCTGGCAATTTTAACCCTCTGGCAATTTTAGCCCTCTATTTTATTTTTTAATAGTGATATATATCTCTCTGTGTGTATGTGTGTGGACTCGTGGCGGCCAGTGGTACTCTGGACAGTGCACAACCGTTTCCGAATCCTTCGGGAATCGGATCCTGGATCTTCATTCACCTAACACAGCCCGCGCCGAGACGACTGGACCTCGGGTTGACCGCATACTTGATTGTTTATATATGATTATTAAATTTTAAAATTAAAAATAAATGTATTGATAGTGAAAAAACGATTTATGAAGCACCATACAGTGTTGAAAGGTATTTAGTAGTGGGAGGGGCACCCCGCCCTCTACCACTAAGGAGTTGGAGAGGGAACAGAGACAGTTGTCATCCCAATTCGCCTGATGAGAACCTTGGGAAAGTTCGAAACGCGTCGCGAGAGTGTGCCTGGATGACACGGGACCGTAAAAATGAGTACAGCTGCCATCATTTGAAAGGTGGGTGATGTAGCAGAGCCTTGGAAAATTTTCTCTTCATGCCCAGATAGGCGTCGAGTTGGTCAAAATGGCCTCCATCATTGGTGTGAGTGATGTAGAAGAGCCGCATAATTTTTTCTCCGTCCCCTGTGACGTCGAGTGTCTCCTCATTGTCCAGATAGACGTGAGTTATATGCCCCTCACCACATCTACCTAAAACCTAACCTTCGTTTTTTCATAAAATTAAACCCTTGTTGGTACAGCCCTCTTGATTTGAACCCTGGCAATTTTAACCCTCTGGCAATTTTAGCCCTCTATTTTATTTTTTAATAGTGATATATATCTCTCTGTGTGTATGTGTGTGGACTCGTGGCGGCCAGTGGTACTCTGGACAGTGCACAACCGTTTCCGAATCCTTCGGGAATCGGATCCTGGATCTTCATTCACCTAACACAGCCCGCGCCGAGACGACTGGACCTCGGGTTGACCGCATACTTGATTGTTTATATATGATTATTAAATTTTAAAATTAAAAATAAATGTATTGATAGTGAAAAAACGATTTATGAAGCACCATACAGTGTTGAAAGGTATTTAGTAGTGGGAGGGGCACCCCGCCCTCTACCACTAAGGAGTTGGAGAGGGAACAGAGACAGTTGTCATCCCAATTCGCCTGATGAGAACCTTGGGAAAGTTCGAAACGCGTCGCGAGAGTGTGCCTGGATGACACGGGACCGTAAAAATGAGTACAGCTGCCATCATTTGAAAGGTGGGTGATGTAGCAGAGCCTTGGAAAATTTTCTCTTCATGCCCAGATAGGCCTCGAGTTGGTCAAAATGGCCTCCATCATTGGTGTGAGTGATGTAGAAGAGCCGCATAATTTTTTCTCCGTCCCCTGTGACGTCGAGTGTCTCCTCATTGTCCAGATAGACGTGAGTTATATGCCCCTCACCACATCTACCTAAAACCTAACCTTCGTTTTTTCATAAAATTAAACCCTTGTTGGTACAGCCCTCTTGATTTGAACCCTGGCAATTTTAACCCTCTGGCAATTTTAGCCCTCTATTTTATTTTTTAATAGTGATATATATCTCTCTGTGTGTATGTGTGTGGACTCGTGGCGGCCAGTGGTACTCTGGACAGTGCACAACCGTTTCCGAATCCTTCGGGAATCGGATCCTGGATCTTCATTCACCTAACACAGCCCGCGCCGAGACGACTGGACCTCGGGTTGACCGCATACTTGATTGTTTATATATGATTATTAAATTTTAAAATTAAAAATAAATGTATTGATAGTGAAAAAACGATTTATGAAGCACCATACAGTGTTGAAAGGTATTTAGTAGTGGGAGGGGCACCCCGCCCTCTACCACTAAGGAGTTGGAGAGGGAACAGAGACAGTTGTCATCCCAATTCGCCTGATGAGAACCTTGGGAAAGTTCGAAACGCGTCGCGAGAGTGTGCCTGGATGACACGGGACCGTAAAAATGAGTACAGCTGCCATCATTTGAAAGGTGGGTGATGTAGCAGAGCCTTGGAAAATTTTCTCTTCATGCCCAGATAGGCGTCGAGTTGGTCAAAATGGCCTCCATCATTGGTGTGAGTGATGTAGAAGAGCCGCATAATTTTTTCTCCGTCCCCTGTGACGTCGAGTGTCTCCTCATTGTCCAGATAGACGTGAGTTATATGCCCCTCACCACATCTACCTAAAACCTAACCTTCGTTTTTTCATAAAATTAAACCCTTGTTGGTACAGCCCTCTTGATTTGAACCCTGGCAATTTTAACCCTCTGGCAATTTTAGCCCTCTATTTTATTTTTTAATAGTGATATATATCTCTCTGTGTGTATGTGTGTGGACTCGTGGCGGCCAGTGGTACTCTGGACAGTGCACAACCGTTTCCGAATCCTTCGGGAATCGGATCCTGGATCTTCATTCACCTAACACAGCCCGCGCCGAGACGACTGGACCTCGGGTTGACCGCATACTTGATTGTTTATATATGATTATTAAATTTTAAAATTAAAAATAAATGTATTGATAGTGAAAAAACGATTTATGAAGCACCATACAGTGTTGAAAGGTATTTAGTAGTGGGAGGGGCACCCCGCCCTCTACCACTAAGGAGTTGGAGAGGGAACAGAGACAGTTGTCATCCCAATTCGCCTGATGAGAACCTTGGGAAAGTTCGAAACGCGTCGCGAGAGTGTGCCTGGATGACACGGGACCGTAAAAATGAGTACAGCTGCCATCATTTGAAAGGTGGGTGATGTAGCAGAGCCTTGGAAAATTTTCTCTTCATGCCCAGATAGGCGTCGAGTTGGTCAAAATGGCCTCCATCATTGGTGTGAGTGATGTAGAAGAGCCGCATAATTTTTTCTCCGTCCCCTGTGACGTCGAGTGTCTCCTCATTGTCCAGATAGACGTGAGTTATATGCCCCTCACCACATCTACCTAAAACCTAACCTTCGTTTTTTCATAAAATTAAACCCTTGTTGGTACAGCCCTCTTGATTTGAACCCTGGCAATTTTAACCCTCTGGCAATTTTAGCCCTCTATTTTATTTTTTAATAGTGATATATATCTCTCTGTGTGTATGTGTGTGGACTCGTGGCGGCCAGTGGTACTCTGGACAGTGCACAACCGTTTCCGAATCCTTCGGGAATCGGATCCTGGATCTTCATTCACCTAACACAGCCCGCGCCGAGACGACTGGACCTCGGGTTGACCGCATACTTGATTGTTTATATATGATTATTAAATTTTAAAATTAAAAATAAATGTATTGATAGTGAAAAAACGATTTATGAAGCACCATACAGTGTTGAAAGGTATTTAGTAGTGGGAGGGGCACCCCGCCCTCTACCACTAAGGAGTTGGAGAGGGAACAGAGACAGTTGTCATCCCAATTCGCCTGATGAGAACCTTGGGAAAGTTCGAAACGCGTCGCGAGAGTGTGCCTGGATGACACGGGACCGTAAAAATGAGTACAGCTGCCATCATTTGAAAGGTGGGTGATGTAGCAGAGCCTTGGAAAATTTTCTCTTCATGCCCAGATAGGCGTCGAGTTGGTCAAAATGGCCTCCATCATTGGTGTGAGTGATGTAGAAGAGCCGCATAATTTTTTCTCCGTCCCCTGTGACGTCGAGTGTCTCCTCATTGTCCAGATAGACGTGAGTTATATGCCCCTCACCACATCTACCTAAAACCTAACCTTCGTTTTTTCATAAAATTAAACCCTTGTTGGTACAGCCCTCTTGATTTGAACCCTGGCAATTTTAACCCTCTGGCAATTTTAGCCCTCTATTTTATTTTTTAATAGTGATATATATCTCTCTGTGTGTATGTGTGTGGACTCGTGGCGGCCAGTGGTACTCTGGACAGTGCACAACCGTTTCCGAATCCTTCGGGAATCGGATCCTGGATCTTCATTCACCTAACACAGCCCGCGCCGAGACGACTGGACCTCGGGTTGACCGCATACTTGATTGTTTATATATGATTATTAAATTTTAAAATTAAAAATAAATGTATTGATAGTGAAAAAACGATTTATGAAGCACCATACAGTGTTGAAAGGTATTTAGTAGTGGGAGGGGCACCCCGCCCTCTACCACTAAGGAGTTGGAGAGGGAACAGAGACAGTTGTCATCCCAATTCGCCTGATGAGAACCTTGGGAAAGTTCGAAACGCGTCGCGAGAGTGTGCCTGGATGACACGGGACCGTAAAAATGAGTACAGCTGCCATCATTTGAAAGGTGGGTGATGTAGCAGAGCCTTGGAAAATTTTCTCTTCATGCCCAGATAGGCGTCGAGTTGGTCAAAATGGCCTCCATCATTGGTGTGAGTGATGTAGAAGAGCCGCATAATTTTTTCTCCGTCCCCTGTGACGTCGAGTGTCTCCTCATTGTCCAGATAGACGTGAGTTATATGCCCCTCACCACATCTACCTAAAACCTAACCTTCGTTTTTTCATAAAATTAAACCCTTGTTGGTACAGCCCTCTTGATTTGAACCCTGGCAATTTTAACCCTCTGGCAATTTTAGCCCTCTATTTTATTTTTTAATAGTGATATATATCTCTCTGTGTGTATGTGTGTGGACTCGTGGCGGCCAGTGGTACTCTGGACAGTGCACAACCGTTTCCGAATCCTTCGGGAATCGGATCCTGGATCTTCATTCACCTAACACAGCCCGCGCCGAGACGACTGGACCTCGGGTTGACCGCATACTTGATTGTTTATATATGATTATTAAATTTTAAAATTAAAAATAAATGTATTGATAGTGAAAAAACGATTTATGAAGCACCATACAGTGTTGAAAGGTATTTAGTAGTGGGAGGGGCACCCCGCCCTCTACCACTAAGGAGTTGGAGAGGGAACAGAGACAGTTGTCATCCCAATTCGCCTGATGAGAACCTTGGGAAAGTTCGAAACGCGTCGCGAGAGTGTGCCTGGATGACACGGGACCGTAAAAATGAGTACAGCTGCCATCATTTGAAAGGTGGGTGATGTAGCAGAGCCTTGGAAAATTTTCTCTTCATGCCCAGATAGGCGTCGAGTTGGTCAAAATGGCCTCCATCATTGGTGTGAGTGATGTAGAAGAGCCGCATAATTTTTTCTCCGTCCCCTGTGACGTCGAGTGTCTCCTCATTGTCCAGATAGACGTGAGTTATATGCCCCTCACCACATCTACCTAAAACCTAACCTTCGTTTTTTCATAAAATTAAACCCTTGTTGGTACAGCCCTCTTGATTTGAACCCTGGCAATTTTAACCCTCTGGCAATTTTAGCCCTCTATTTTATTTTTTAATAGTGATATATATCTCTCTGTGTGTATGTGTGTGGACTCGTGGCGGCCAGTGGTACTCTGGACAGTGCACAACCGTTTCCGAATCCTTCGGGAATCGGATCCTGGATCTTCATTCACCTAACACAGCCCGCGCCGAGACGACTGGACCTCGGGTTGACCGCATACTTGATTGTTTATATATGATTATTAAATTTTAAAATTAAAAATAAATGTATTGATAGTGAAAAAACGATTTATGAAGCACCATACAGTGTTGAAAGGTATTTAGTAGTGGGAGGGGCACCCCGCCCTCTACCACTAAGGAGTTGGAGAGGGAACAGAGACAGTTGTCATCCCAATTCGCCTGATGAGAACCTTGGGAAAGTTCGAAACGCGTCGCGAGAGTGTGCCTGGATGACACGGGACCGTAAAAATGAGTACAGCTGCCATCATTTGAAAGGTGGGTGATGTAGCAGAGCCTTGGAAAATTTTCTCTTCATGCCCAGATAGGCGTCGAGTTGGTCAAAATGGCCTCCATCATTGGTGTGAGTGATGTAGAAGAGCCGCATAATTTTTTCTCCGTCCCCTGTGACGTCGAGTGTCTCCTCATTGTCCAGATAGACGTGAGTTATATGCCCCTCACCACATCTACCTAAAACCTAACCTTCGTTTTTTCATAAAATTAAACCCTTGTTGGTACAGCCCTCTTGATTTGAACCCTGGCAATTTTAACCCTCTGGCAATTTTAGCCCTCTATTTTATTTTTTAATAGTGATATATATCTCTCTGTGTGTATGTGTGTGGACTCGTGGCGGCCAGTGGTACTCTGGACAGTGCACAACCGTTTCCGAATCCTTCGGGAATCGGATCCTGGATCTTCATTCACCTAACACAGCCCGCGCCGAGACGACTGGACCTCGGGTTGACCGCATACTTGATTGTTTATATATGATTATTAAATTTTAAAATTAAAAATAAATGTATTGATAGTGAAAAAACGATTTATGAAGCACCATACAGTGTTGAAAGGTATTTAGTAGTGGGAGGGGCACCCCGCCCTCTACCACTAAGGAGTTGGAGAGGGAACAGAGACAGTTGTCATCCCAATTCGCCTGATGAGAACCTTGGGAAAGTTCGAAACGCGTCGCGAGAGTGTGCCTGGATGACACGGGACCGTAAAAATGAGTACAGCTGCCATCATTTGAAAGGTGGGTGATGTAGCAGAGCCTTGGAAAATTTTCTCTTCATGCCCAGATAGGCGTCGAGTTGGTCAAAATGGCCTCCATCATTGGTGTGAGTGATGTAGAAGAGCCGCATAATTTTTTCTCCGTCCCCTGTGACGTCGAGTGTCTCCTCATTGTCCAGATAGACGTGAGTTATATGCCCCTCACCACATCTACCTAAAACCTAACCTTCGTTTTTTCATAAAATTAAACCCTTGTTGGTACAGCCCTCTTGATTTGAACCCTGGCAATTTTAACCCTCTGGCAATTTTAGCCCTCTATTTTATTTTTTAATAGTGATATATATCTCTCTGTGTGTATGTGTGTGGACTCGTGGCGGCCAGTGGTACTCTGGACAGTGCACAACCGTTTCCGAATCCTTCGGGAATCGGATCCTGGATCTTCATTCACCTAACACAGCCCGCGCCGAGACGACTGGACCTCGGGTTGACCGCATACTTGATTGTTTATATATGATTATTAAATTTTAAAATTAAAAATAAATGTATTGATAGTGAAAAAACGATTTATGAAGCACCATACAGTGTTGAAAGGTATTTAGTAGTGGGAGGGGCACCCCGCCCTCTACCACTAAGGAGTTGGAGAGGGAACAGAGACAGTTGTCATCCCAATTCGCCTGATGAGAACCTTGGGAAAGTTCGAAACGCGTCGCGAGAGTGTGCCTGGATGACACGGGACCGTAAAAATGAGTACAGCTGCCATCATTTGAAAGGTGGGTGATGTAGCAGAGCCTTGGAAAATTTTCTCTTCATGCCCAGATAGGCGTCGAGTTGGTCAAAATGGCCTCCATCATTGGTGTGAGTGATGTAGAAGAGCCGCATAATTTTTTCTCCGTCCCCTGTGACGTCGAGTGTCTCCTCATTGTCCAGATAGACGTGAGTTATATGCCCCTCACCACATCTACCTAAAACCTAACCTTCGTTTTTTCATAAAATTAAACCCTTGTTGGTACAGCCCTCTTGATTTGAACCCTGGCAATTTTAACCCTCTGGCAATTTTAGCCCTCTATTTTATTTTTTAATAGTGATATATATCTCTCTGTGTGTATGTGTGTGGACTCGTGGCGGCCAGTGGTACTCTGGACAGTGCACAACCGTTTCCGAATCCTTCGGGAATCGGATCCTGGATCTTCATTCACCTAACACAGCCCGCGCCGAGACGACTGGACCTCGGGTTGACCGCATACTTGATTGTTTATATATGATTATTAAATTTTAAAATTAAAAATAAATGTATTGATAGTGAAAAAACGATTTATGAAGCACCATACAGTGTTGAAAGGTATTTAGTAGTGGGAGGGGCACCCCGCCCTCTACCACTAAGGAGTTGGAGAGGGAACAGAGACAGTTGTCATCCCAATTCGCCTGATGAGAACCTTGGGAAAGTTCGAAACGCGTCGCGAGAGTGTGCCTGGATGACACGGGACCGTAAAAATGAGTACAGCTGCCATCATTTGAAAGGTGGGTGATGTAGCAGAGCCTTGGAAAATTTTCTCTTCATGCCCAGATAGGCGTCGAGTTGGTCAAAATGGCCTCCATCATTGGTGTGAGTGATGTAGAAGAGCCGCATAATTTTTTCTCCGTCCCCTGTGACGTCGAGTGTCTCCTCATTGTCCAGATAGACGTGAGTTATATGCCCCTCACCACATCTACCTAAAACCTAACCTTCGTTTTTTCATAAAATTAAACCCTTGTTGGTACAGCCCTCTTGATTTGAACCCTGGCAATTTTAACCCTCTGGCAATTTTAGCCCTCTATTTTATTTTTTAATAGTGATATATATCTCTCTGTGTGTATGTGTGTGGACTCGTGGCGGCCAGTGGTACTCTGGACAGTGCACAACCGTTTCCGAATCCTTCGGGAATCGGATCCTGGATCTTCATTCACCTAACACAGCCCGCGCCGAGACGACTGGACCTCGGGTTGACCGCATACTTGATTGTTTATATATGATTATTAAATTTTAAAATTAAAAATAAATGTATTGATAGTGAAAAAACGATTTATGAAGCACCATACAGTGTTGAAAGGTATTTAGTAGTGGGAGGGGCACCCCGCCCTCTACCACTAAGGAGTTGGAGAGGGAACAGAGACAGTTGTCATCCCAATTCGCCTGATGAGAACCTTGGGAAAGTTCGAAACGCGTCGCGAGAGTGTGCCTGGATGACACGGGACCGTAAAAATGAGTACAGCTGCCATCATTTGAAAGGTGGGTGATGTAGCAGAGCCTTGGAAAATTTTCTCTTCATGCCCAGATAGGCGTCGAGTTGGTCAAAATGGCCTCCATCATTGGTGTGAGTGATGTAGAAGAGCCGCATAATTTTTTCTCCGTCCCCTGTGACGTCGAGTGTCTCCTCATTGTCCAGATAGACGTGAGTTATATGCCCCTCACCACATCTACCTAAAACCTAACCTTCGTTTTTTCATAAAATTAAACCCTTGTTGGTACAGCCCTCTTGATTTGAACCCTGGCAATTTTAACCCTCTGGCAATTTTAGCCCTCTATTTTATTTTTTAATAGTGATATATATCTCTCTGTGTGTATGTGTGTGGACTCGTGGCGGCCAGTGGTACTCTGGACAGTGCACAACCGTTTCCGAATCCTTCGGGAATCGGATCCTGGATCTTCATTCACCTAACACAGCCCGCGCCGAGACGACTGGACCTCGGGTTGACCGCATACTTGATTGTTTATATATGATTATTAAATTTTAAAATTAAAAATAAATGTATTGATAGTGAAAAAACGATTTATGAAGCACCATACAGTGTTGAAAGGTATTTAGTAGTGGGAGGGGCACCCCGCCCTCTACCACTAAGGAGTTGGAGAGGGAACAGAGACAGTTGTCATCCCAATTCGCCTGATGAGAACCTTGGGAAAGTTCGAAACGCGTCGCGAGAGTGTGCCTGGATGACACGGGACCGTAAAAATGAGTACAGCTGCCATCATTTGAAAGGTGGGTGATGTAGCAGAGCCTTGGAAAATTTTCTCTTCATGCCCAGATAGGCGTCGAGTTGGTCAAAATGGCCTCCATCATTGGTGTGAGTGATGTAGAAGAGCCGCATAATTTTTTCTCCGTCCCCTGTGACGTCGAGTGTCTCCTCATTGTCCAGATAGACGTGAGTTATATGCCCCTCACCACATCTACCTAAAACCTAACCTTCGTTTTTTCATAAAATTAAACCCTTGTTGGTACAGCCCTCTTGATTTGAACCCTGGCAATTTTAACCCTCTGGCAATTTTAGCCCTCTATTTTATTTTTTAATAGTGATATATATCTCTCTGTGTGTATGTGTGTGGACTCGTGGCGGCCAGTGGTACTCTGGACAGTGCACAACCGTTTCCGAATCCTTCGGGAATCGGATCCTGGATCTTCATTCACCTAACACAGCCCGCGCCGAGACGACTGGACCTCGGGTTGACCGCATACTTGATTGTTTATATATGATTATTAAATTTTAAAATTAAAAATAAATGTATTGATAGTGAAAAAACGATTTATGAAGCACCATACAGTGTTGAAAGGTATTTAGTAGTGGGAGGGGCACCCCGCCCTCTACCACTAAGGAGTTGGAGAGGGAACAGAGACAGTTGTCATCCCAATTCGCCTGATGAGAACCTTGGGAAAGTTCGAAACGCGTCGCGAGAGTGTGCCTGGATGACACGGGACCGTAAAAATGAGTACAGCTGCCATCATTTGAAAGGTGGGTGATGTAGCAGAGCCTTGGAAAATTTTCTCTTCATGCCCAGATAGGCGTCGAGTTGGTCAAAATGGCCTCCATCATTGGTGTGAGTGATGTAGAAGAGCCGCATAATTTTTTCTCCGTCCCCTGTGACGTCGAGTGTCTCCTCATTGTCCAGATAGACGTGAGTTATATGCCCCTCACCACATCTACCTAAAACCTAACCTTCGTTTTTTCATAAAATTAAACCCTTGTTGGTACAGCCCTCTTGATTTGAACCCTGGCAATTTTAACCCTCTGGCAATTTTAGCCCTCTATTTTATTTTTTAATAGTGATATATATCTCTCTGTGTGTATGTGTGTGGACTCGTGGCGGCCAGTGGTACTCTGGACAGTGCACAACCGTTTCCGAATCCTTCGGGAATCGGATCCTGGATCTTCATTCACCTAACACAGCCCGCGCCGAGACGACTGGACCTCGGGTTGACCGCATACTTGATTGTTTATATATGATTATTAAATTTTAAAATTAAAAATAAATGTATTGATAGTGAAAAAACGATTTATGAAGCACCATACAGTGTTGAAAGGTATTTAGTAGTGGGAGGGGCACCCCGCCCTCTACCACTAAGGAGTTGGAGAGGGAACAGAGACAGTTGTCATCCCAATTCGCCTGATGAGAACCTTGGGAAAGTTCGAAACGCGTCGCGAGAGTGTGCCTGGATGACACGGGACCGTAAAAATGAGTACAGCTGCCATCATTTGAAAGGTGGGTGATGTAGCAGAGCCTTGGAAAATTTTCTCTTCATGCCCAGATAGGCGTCGAGTTGGTCAAAATGGCCTCCATCATTGGTGTGAGTGATGTAGAAGAGCCGCATAATTTTTTCTCCGTCCCCTGTGACGTCGAGTGTCTCCTCATTGTCCAGATAGACGTGAGTTATATGCCCCTCACCACATCTACCTAAAACCTAACCTTCGTTTTTTCATAAAATTAAACCCTTGTTGGTACAGCCCTCTTGATTTGAACCCTGGCAATTTTAACCCTCTGGCAATTTTAGCCCTCTATTTTATTTTTTAATAGTGATATATATCTCTCTGTGTGTATGTGTGTGGACTCGTGGCGGCCAGTGGTACTCTGGACAGTGCACAACCGTTTCCGAATCCTTCGGGAATCGGATCCTGGATCTTCATTCACCTAACACAGCCCGCGCCGAGACGACTGGACCTCGGGTTGACCGCATACTTGATTGTTTATATATGATTATTAAATTTTAAAATTAAAAATAAATGTATTGATAGTGAAAAAACGATTTATGAAGCACCATACAGTGTTGAAAGGTATTTAGTAGTGGGAGGGGCACCCCGCCCTCTACCACTAAGGAGTTGGAGAGGGAACAGAGACAGTTGTCATCCCAATTCGCCTGATGAGAACCTTGGGAAAGTTCGAAACGCGTCGCGAGAGTGTGCCTGGATGACAC